>NC_091759.1:14066054-14193554 GCF_043380555.1 Nothobranchius furzeri
AGGCTGTTGTTGATTTAGCATCCAGGAAACAGCAGAGTGCATTTCAGCTAGCAGAAGCTACCCGTTACCATTAGTAACTCCACCACACAGCAGAACTCCTCCAGGCTTGTGTTATTTGTGGTGATGAAACATCAACACTGTAAAGCAAACTGAGACACTGGTAGAGTCGCATTGCTGTCAACCAATGAGAGGTGAGATGCTCAAACACCAGGAATACTAATAACTTGGATGGATGGATGGATGGATGGATGGATGGATGGATGGATGGTGGATGATAGATGAATGGATGATAGATGAATGAATGAATGGATGGATGGATGGATGGGTGGATGGATGGATGGATGGATGGATGGAACTGGGATCATCTGCAAATTGTAGATTCAGAAGGAAGGGTGAAATGCAAAATGAGTAAAGTAGTGCAATAAGATCAAATGTTATTGTGAGTCAAGACCACAGGTAGACACAATGTCCTAAAATTAGAAGCAAAAATTAAATATTTACACAATTGAGCTACAAAATAGCATTTAATTATTTGAAATTCTATGCCCCCACCTACAGGTCATAAGGTCAAATGAGTTTTATATATATAATCTGTGGATAAGGTTATATCTTGACCCAGCTGTGACCTAGCTCGAACGTGAACTTGTCCCAGAAAGATTGTCATCCATAACGCTACACACCCCATCTTGGTGCCTGTACGTTGGGGTTTACCCCAGTGAATGAGAGGGTAGCCTCCCTCCGCCTACATGTGGGGGGATGGGTTCTGACTATGGTCTGTGCTTATGCACCAAACTACAGTTCAGACTGCCCACCCTTTTTGGAGACCTTGGAGGGGGTGCTTGAGAGTGCTCTTTCCGGTGACTCCCTCATTCTGCTGGGGGACTTTAACGCTCACGTGGGCAACGACAGTGATACCTGGAGAGGTGTGGTTGAGAGGAATGGCCCCCCGATCTGAATTTGAGTGGTGTTTTGTTATTGGACTTCTGTACCAGTCATGGATTGTCCATAATGAACACCATGTTCAGACATAAAGGTGTCCATGTGTGCTCTTGGCATTAGGATACCTTAGGCCGCAGTTCGATGATCGACTTTGTTGTTGTTTCATCTGACCTGCGACCGCATGCCTTGGACACTCGGGTGAAGAGAGGGGCGGAGCTGTCAACTGACCACTACCTGGTGGTGAGTTGGCTCAGATGGTGGGGGAGGATGCCGGTCAGACCAGGCAGGCCCAAACTTATCGCGAGGGTCTGCTGGGAATGTCTGGCAGAGTCTCCTGTCAGAAGGAGCTTCAATTCCCACCTCCGACAGAACTTCCAAAATGTTCTGGGGGAAGCGGGGTACATTGAGTCTGAATGGACCCTGTTCCATGCCTCCATTGTTGAGGCGGCCGACCGGAGCTGTGGTCGCAGGATCATCGGTGCCTGTCGTAGTGGCCATCCCCAAACCCGCTGGTGGACACCGGCGGTGTTAAGGATGCTGTCAAGCTGAAGAAAGAGTCCTATCAGGTCTTTTTAGCCTGTGGGACTCCAGAGGCAGCTGACGGGTACCGGCAGTCCAAGCGAAACACAACTCGGGTGGTCGCAGAGGCAAAACCCCGTACAGCTTCGAGGAGATTCTGAGCCACCATCCGGCGCCTCGGGGGGTGGGGGGTAGGGGGTGGGGGGTGGGGGGCAGTGCACTACCAACACTATCTATAGTGGGGACGGTGTGCTGCTGACCTCTATTCAGGACATTGTGGATTGAAGACCTCCTCAATCCCACCGACTCGTCTTCCAGTGAGGAAGCAGAGTCTGGGGACTTTGAGTTGGCCTCTGAAATCTCTGGTGCTGAAGTTACTGAGTTGGTTAAAAATCTCCTCTGTGGCAAGGCTCCAGGGGTGGATGAGATCTGCCTGGTGTTCCTTAAGGCTCTGGATGTTGTGGGGCTGTGTTGGTTTCCACGGCTCTGCAATATTGCGTCCACATCGGGGACAGTCCCACTGGACTGGCAGACCGGGGTGGTGGTTCCCTTATTTAAAAAGGTGGACCGCGAGGTGTGTTCCAACTACTGGGGGATCACACCCCTGAGCCTTCCTGGTAAGGTCTATTCAGGGGTTCTGGAGAGGAGGGTTCGTTGGTTTATTTGAACCTCAGATTTAGGAGGAGCAATGTGGTTTTCGTCCAGTGTAAAACACTGGACCAGCTCTATACCCTTAGAGGGATCCTGGAGGGTGCATGGGAATTTGCCCAACCAGTCTACATGTGTTTCGTGGATTTGGAGAAGGCGTTTGACCGCATCCCTCGGGGGGCCCTGTGGGGGGTACTCCGGGAGTATGGGGTACCAGGCCCTCTGATATGGGCTCTTAGGTCCCTGTATTCACCTGTTTACCGGTGTCAGAGCTTGGTCCGCATTGCCGGCAGTAAGTCGAGCTCGTTCCCAGTGAGAGTTGGACTCCGCCAAGGCTGCCCTTTGTCACCGATTCTGTTCATAACTTTTATGGACAGGATTTCTAGACACAGCCAAGGTGTGGAGGGCATGCATTTTGGTGGCCTGAGGATCAGGTCTCTACTTTTTGCAGATGATGTGGTCCTGTTGGCTTCATCAGAATGTGATCTTCAGCTTTCGCTGGAGTGGTTTGCAGACGAGTGTGAAGCATCTGGGATGAGAATCAGCTCTGAGACCATGGTCTTGATTTGGAAAAGGGTAGAATGCCTTATCCGGGTCAGGGATGAGGTCCTGCCCCAAGTGGAGGAGTTTAAGTATCTCGGGGTCTTGTTCACGAGTGAGGGAAAACTGGAGCATGAGATCAATAGGCGGATTGGTGCTGCATCTGCAGTGATGCGGGCATTGTACCGGTCTGTTGGGGTGAAGATAGAGTTGAGTTAGAAGGTGAAGCTCTCGATTTACCGGTCGATCTACGTTCCTACCCTCACCTATGGTCATGAGCTTTGGGTAGTGACTGAAAGAACGAGATTGTGGATACAAGCGGCCGAAATGGGTTTTCTCTGAAGAGTGGCTGGGCTCTCCCTTATATACTGTACCCGCTCTACAACGGCTCTGCTCTGGTGCGGAGATCCGAGGTGGGCAAACAAGCATGCGCAGGATTTTCGAGATCTTGCGATACAGTCCGAGCAATAAACGCGAAAGTTAGATCCAAACACCCGTTGTGTGGGAGAAGCATCGAAATGAACTGTTTTATCTGCCCATCATTTGTGTTGAGAGATCAGCAGTGTTTGGATCAACAAAGTGTGACTACTTTGATAGTGGAAACTGTATTTATGGCTTACTTTTGTGCATTTAAAGTTCAGCCGCCATTGATAGTTGTTAAAAGTTGTTAAACCTGTGCATATGAAACAAAAAACGCTTTTGTTTATCGATTTATTGTGAAAAACGGAAGTTGTGCTTGATCCTTTTCCTGTTGGGCGGTTGTGATTCCTGTCCATTGACTGCGGAGGTGCTCCGGCGTCCAGCAAAAATAGGATCGATTCTATTTCTGCCGGACGCCGGAGCAGAGGGCGACGCACTGCGCCGCACTGCCGGAGCACGGCCGCAGTAGTGGAATTGCTCTGATTGACTACAACGAGACCGACTTTGCTCCGGAGTTCGTGCCGGAGCGGAGCGGAGGTAGTGGAATTTGGGGGTTAGAGATAGGGTGAGAAGCTCCGGGAGGGACTCTGAGTAGACCCGCTGCTCCTCCTCATCGAAAGGAGCCAGTTGAGGTGGCTCGGGCATCTGGTCAAGATGCCTCGTGGACTCCTCCCTGGTGAGGTTTTCTGGGCACGTCCAACTGGGATGAGACCTAAAGGTAGACCCAGACACATGATGGAGGGACTATGTCTCTCACCTGGCCAGGGAACGCCTTGGGATTCCCCCGGAGGAGCTGGCCCAAGTGGCTGGGGAGAGGGAAGTCTGGGCCTCTCACCTTAGGTCCCCCGTGACCCGACTCCAGATAAGTCGATGAAAATGGATGGATGGATATATTTTTATCTCTTTTAATCATCCTCATGTTTTTAGAAATTGTTTGTTTATTTTTCTGTATGCTACATTTAGTAGATACTATAATGGAACCAAATGTGCTCTTCCCAGTGCTTGACCTGCCTGTTAAAGGGTTAGGACAACAAATCAACTCGGCCCCTGTGTGGAAAAGTAATTTCCTCTCTTGTAATAACACGACTTAATTGATATTCCAGATTATTTGGATAGCTTAGTTCGGTTTCACCGGCTATAGCCAGGCCCACATTTTGTATTTACTCAGGTTATCTTTGAAATTTGCATGCTGACCTGAAACATTTAAATGTCAGCAAAGAAGCAAAAGAAAAACTTAAAAAGCATGGACAGATACGAAATCTTTATAAAATAAGGTAAAAAAAACAAAAATAAAAAGGTATTTAAAAAAAACATCAACATCGTTTTCTCTGATATTGACTTGTGTGGTCTGGATTATGATCACACGAGCTCTCCTGACCTTAATCCAATTTAAACAAGGGTCATTATATGTTTTTTATTAAAGACAATTATGACTGTCAAGTTTAGTTTATTTAGTTGATTTAGTTGATTTTTTTCAAATTAATTTACAACTCATGCACATACTGGATTGTTAAAGGTAGATTATTTTGCTTACATAATACATGTTTCAGCAATAATCTTCATCAACATGGGCAAAGTCAGGCGTCAAGGATGTGATTTTTGGCTCTGAGCGGAACTTTATCCCACACATTAAAAACATCACAAAAATAGGTTTTTATCATCTAAAAAACATGGCCAGAGTCCGCCCTATTCTCTCTCGGGCCAATATGGAGATGCTGATGCGTGCTTTTATCACCAGTAGAATAGACTACTGTAATGCCCTGATTTCTGGTCTTCCCAAAAAGAGCATCTCAGGCTTACAACTTCTACAAAATTCGGCAGCACGTGTCCTGACGAAGACCAGGATGTGGGAGCACATGACACCGGTTTTAGAATCATTGCATTGGCTCTCCGTATGTTTCAGGATCAATTTTAAGGTTCTTCTAATGGTTTGTAAGTGTCTTAATGGTCTTGGGCCTTCTTATCTCTCAGAACTGCTTTTACCATACGAACCCTCACAGCCTCTGCGCTCCTCTGGCAGGCGTCTCCTGGTCATCACTAAAGTCAGGACACAAACTCACGGCGAGGCGTCCTTCCAGTATTACGGCCCTCGCCTCTGGAACGAGCTGCCGGAGGACCTCAGGGCCTCAGAGAACAATCATGTTTTTAAGTCCAGGCTCAAGACCCATCTTTTTAGGTTAGCTTTTATCTAAATATTTACTATAGTTTTATTTCTCGTTTTACATGATTATATTTTATTACTGGCTTAGCATGTTTTATATGATTATATTTTAGCATAGTTTCATTATTTAAAAATATTATGTTCCTGTCTATATGATTTTATTTATTACTAATTTTCTTACTTTTGTCATTTATATTAGCTCTTTTATTTTCATATTTTTACTCATTTTAATCCAGTGTTTTCTCTGTAGGAGCCCTCTGCCCCAGGGTCGGTGATCGACTTTAGCTTCCTGGGCGCTCTATAGGTAGTGTTTAAGTGGAGGTGGGGGTCTATTCTCCCCCTCCACTGAGCGCCATGACTTAGTGTGGAAGACCTGACGCTGCCGGGCAGACGGCTCCTCTGATGGCGTTTCCTTGCCTTACCTTACCTGGCTCATCTGTACTCAGCCAAATATAATTTTTACTTGTGTGTGTGTGTGTGTGTGTGTGTGTGTGTGTGTGTGCGCGCGTGCATATGTCTGTTAATGTTTTTAAACTGTTATGGGAATTTGGGGTCATTTTAATTCTGTAAAGCACTTTGCTTGAAAAGCGCTTTATGAATAAAATCTGATTGATTGATTGACTGATTGGTCATATGCGATCATTATAAATATAGACTATATCATAAGTGCATTTATTCATGAAACCACTTAATTATGCATAGAAATTGATAAAACACACAGCAGCCACTGAAAGCCACAACTATGCAGTTTATGATGTGACTCAAACATGAAAAAAATCATTTCTACTATTAATTATGATTTTAAGTACCCCCCCCCCCCACACACACACACACACACACACACAGACACACACACACACGTACATACATACCTTTGCCATCACAGCTGCTCCTTCAGGCTCATTATTTCTGTAACAGTGTTGGGCTTGCTGTGTTGGTTGGGTAATGCATCTTAAGCCCAGCTATCAAATATGAATGAGGCACTGACTTCCTCATCTATCTTTCATTGCTTTCATTTGTTAAGCTATTTGCTTCCAAAAATATTTTTGGATGCTCCCTACTGTTGTGAATAATGCGCTCAAGCAGTAGGCAGTCTATTATGAACCTGTACATACTGTTCTCAGTCGTGTGTGTGTGCATGTGTGTGTACTTGTTTAACTGTTCTATTTAGGATCTTCTATGGCATTTTCACTAACCTTCTGGAGACTGATGGGCCTTATGGGGACCAAAGCCCAGTCCTGATATGGTGGACCTCCTTTTTAAGGTTGGATGTTAGGTTTAGAGGTAAGATGTGAAGTACGTTTTGGTTACGGGGGGTTAGGGTTATGAATACACTGAGTAGGGTCAGAGTTAGGGCTAGGGTTACGCAGAAATGTGGTTACTAAAATGAAAGGAAGTGGATACAAGGTCCTAGTATGGGTACAAATATAAACCTGTGTGTGTGTGTGTGTGTGTGTGTGTGTGTGTGTACGTATGCATCTACTTTTTTGTGAGGACATAAATCAAGCCATATTAAGTGCAATCCACTATTTTTTAGAGACAAAACCAATGATTTTCTGTGAAAATTACCAATCAGTGTAAAGTTTTGCTATAAATGTTGCTTGAAGAGGACATATCATGACTTTTTTTCTCAAGTTATTGATCTATTATCCATATAAAACATGATCATTAAGTCCTTTACATAAAATCCTTTTCACATAAAGCGGTTTCATCAGTTTTATTCTTGACATTTTCAGTACCTTGCAGAATGAACTGTTTCAGGGCGTTGTCATTTTAAGAGAACAAGCTTCCACTGGCCACGCTCACCCATCCCACGCTCAGGCTGCTATAAGCTGAGAAGCTCTTATATCCAGAAGAGACTCTGAGTGGAGCTGCTGCTCCTCCACAACAACTCTCACTTGTACATGAAAGGTGGTCCTATGCTAGTTTCCTCATTTGTGACATCACAAAATGAAACTTTTTGACACGGCTTGTTTTAGATACACAATTCAAAGTTAAAGTTAAAGTCTCATCAGTTGTCACACACACTGATGTGTGTGCAAAATTTGTTCTCCGCATTTGACCCATCCCCTGGGGGAGCGGTGAGCTGCAGACACAGCCGCACTCGGGAACCATTTGGTGGTTTAACCCCCCAATCCAACCCTTTAATGCTAATCAATCAATCAGCCTTTATTTATAAAGCACCTCACAGGCATGAGCATGCCACCAAGGTGCTGTACAGCAGAAGAATAAAACAATAAAACATATAGTGCCACCGACATAATTAAAACCACAAATAAGAATTACAAAATATGAAACATTAGCAATTGCTAAGCCACAGAATTAAACGCCAGATCGTAAAACTAGGTTTTCAGCCTCATTTTAAAAACCGCTATCGATGGAGAAGAAGAAGAAAATTTCATTTCTATAGCGCCTCTCAAGATAAAAATCACGAGGCGCTTCACAAAAACAAAAACAAGAAATATAAAAAATTGTAGAAATATAAAAAAGCACTTAGAAAATGTTTAAAATATATTTAAAATGAGCAAGAATAAGCAATTGCGATTTAAAAGAAAAAATGTTAAGAAAGAGAGAGTGAACAGGAAAGAGGGAAATCAGTGGATCCTGAGGAAGGTGGAATAGGTGGGGAGAGCAGAATAAAGAGAGAGAGGTGAAGAAGGTCATACAAAAACCAGCTTGAACAAGTGAGTCTTCAGCTGCTTTTTAAAGGAGACCACTGAGTCCACTGATCTCAGGCTCAGGGGGAGAGAGGTCCAGAGTCTGGGGGCCACAGCAGCAGATGATCTGTCACCTTTGACCTTTAGCCTGGTGCTGCACAACCAGTAGGCTTTGGTCACTGGACCTCAGGGACCTGCTGGGGGTGTAGGGGACTAAGATCACCAATGTAAGATGGTGCTTGTCCATGTAAGGCCCTATAGACAAGAACCAGGATCTTGAAATGAACCCTGAAGTTGACTGGCAGCCAGTGAAGCTGGAGGAGAAGCGGGGTGATGTGGGGGTGTTTGGAGGACTTGGTCAGAAGCCGAACACAGGCGTTCTGAACCACCTGTAGACGGTTCAGGGAGGTTCTGCTCAGACACGTGAAAAGAGAGTTACAGTAGTCTAAGCGTGAGGACTAATGGTTAGGGGCAGTGCGTTCCACAGTTTCGGACCCGCAACATAGAACGTCCTGTCCCCTCTCAACTTCAATCTGGCCTTAGGAGCCACAAGCAGCAGCTGGTTCTCAGAGCGGAGTGACTGGGCCAGAACATATGGCTGCAGCAACTCCGTCAAATAGGTTGGAGCCACACCACTCAGCACCTTAAACATCTTTAAAAGAAGTTTAAAACAAATTCTAAAATCAACAGGAAACCGGTGGAGAGCAGCCAAAATTGGTGTCGCGTGTTCATGCTTCCGTTTGTTGTACAAGAATCTTGCTGCAGCATTTTGGACAAGCTGCAGCCGGTTTACAGTACCCTTACTTGCACCCTTTAATGCTGAGTGTCATGCAGGGAGGCATTGGGTCTTTGGTATGACCTGACCAGGAATCAAACCCTTATCTCCCAGTCTCAGGGCGGACACTCTACCACTAGGCCACTGAGCTGAAACTAAACACTGACAGAAAATGGATAGATAGATTTTTTTTTCACGTTTGGAGTGTTTATAGAGGAAACAGATCCCCATGGCAGCACAATATATTTATATATATGGCACATTTAGCATAATTAGTCCACTTTAAAAGTTGGAATGAGGTCATTCAGAGATTTTGGTCATTACTGTCTTCTCTGAAATGCGTTAGTATAAAAGCAATAGGTTAGTGGTGATTAGTGGTTATCCTCATGCTTTTGCTTTGTAGTTTTCAGGCGTTAGACAAGTTAAACAAAAGATAAATGACTCATGTATACGCCACATTTTGAAGTTTCTGTCTACTTGTGTAGCTTTTTCCAGTCAATCGAGCATCAGATCAGCTGATGTGGCTGGATCGATGAAGAGGCAGGAAGACTCTTCATTAGAAGCCCCTGGGGCCGAGCTACCTGCCAGTCACTCACCAGATCCTCTCGGGTATGAGCGCCACACTCCACCCATGGCTGTTTGAGCTCAATAGATTTTGTCTTCAACAGGCTTTTATTGCATCTTTGGTGTGTTTTGCTCATGATAGCATCCTGCAGAAAGAAAACTTCACAGTGTTGCTACCCATTAAGATGCTCACTCTGATCTGCATAAAATGGATATGATGTTCTATCAGAATATGAAGGTGATGCGTTTGTTAAATTAATGATGCAGTTCACTGAACACATTTAGTAGAAGGAGTTTTTGGGGGGGGGAAACCACAAGTACTGTTGTGCAGTTTGGCTTCCTTATGTGAACTTATTTAATGATTTGTCTGTTGGGTTCAGCAAGATTAACCCCTCGATGCTTGATTAATGAAACAACAATAATAATAAAAAAAAACTTTAAACTGAAATATTTATAGTCTAATGCAGCGGTTCCCAAACTTATTTAGCCGCATAGGCAGCCCCATAGCCAGATATATATATCTCAGACGTCACTCTAAACAGTCACTCGACAAACAGGGTTCCTTAAACTCCCCATCACTTTCATTTTTGAAATAGTAATTAATAAACTTTCAAAACCATTACAATTCCCTTTGATTTAATTTTAAATTAATTTTTAGAGTGCCCAGGCAGCACAGATTTTGCGTAATCAAATGTCTCTAATGAGTCTTGCTGAAAAGCCTCGAGTCATGGTAAAGTTCTGGATTTAGCCTCAGACAGGCTCATGGCTGTTTTATTGTTCTGGCTGAGGCCTAGTCCACACGTAGCCATTTTTAAAAAAAAAAAAAACGAATACCCGCCCCTCCAAAAACTTGCATCCACACCACCTCGTTTAAAAAAAAAAACTGTCCACACGTACCCAGATAAATACGTTGTTAAGGACATGCCAGACCTGTAGGCGGCAGTACTTCCCCCGTTCTTAACCTCGTCCTTCGTCTGTGGTCTTCCGCAAGGAGCAGTAATTCCTCTTGCAAAAACAAACAAGCAAAAAGCGCTTGGACGATTGATAAAGCGAGCGCAGCTCTGAGGGCATCCATGCTGTCGGCTAGTGTAAACACAGGTCGCACACGTGATGTCAGCATTTTTTTGTCACAGAAAGTGACGTTGCGGACCTTCAAATTCCGGTTTTGTCTGTCCACACGCAGATACCCAAAACGGAGAAAACGCAGATCTTCACTTTGGCCGCAGTTTTTAAAAAGATCCGTTTTCGTGTGGATGACAGTCCAAAACGTAGAAAAATATCTACGTTTTGGCAGATCCCCGGCTACGTGTGGACAGGGCCTGAGTCTGCACTCCGCTGCCACACGGACTAACAAGCGATCCTGGTGGTGAGGTTCATAACTAGGGAGACTGCTCTGTGTTCATGATCACTAAATAGAAACTTCTATTTTAATTTAGAGAAATTTTGTTGTTTGAAAACCACTTAAATATGCTTTAATCACGGAGTAGGCTAGCCTTCGCTTATCTCTGCATTCAGCACCTGCTTAAATGTTCTGACGGCACAGAGGAGTTCTGAGCGCCCCGTGTGAATCACTGCGGCGCAGCTCCGTGAAAGGCTGAGCGGAGGATGCTCTTGTCACCGCATCTCGATAGGTGCCATTTCAGCCAAATTTTTAAAATCACTCGCTCCTGCATGCGCTCTTCTGCACTCGTTGGCCGTGGTTCCGCTGGATTGAGTCTGTGACATATGACAGACTCAAATCAAATCAAAAAGTCTTCAGCCTGATTTTAAAAACTGCCACTGATGGTGAAGCACGCACATCTAAGGGTAACTCATTCCAGAGTTTTGGGCAAGCAACAGAGAAAGCCATCACCTCTCGTCTTTAAACGAGACCTAAGGACAGTGAGTAGCAGATTGTTGCCAGAGCGAAATGCCCGTGCCGGTGCATATGGATGTATTAATGTCTGCAGATAAGAAGGAGCCAGTCCATGTAACGATTTAAAAACCAATAAAAGAACTAAAAAAAAAATCCAAAAATCCACAGGCAGCCAATGCACGGATTCCAAGACTGGGGAGACATGATCAGTTTTCCATTTTCCCATGAAACATTTTGCACCAGTTGCAGCCTTGCCAAAGTTGCCTTGGTCACTCCAAATAAGAGGGAATTACAGTAATCCAGTTGTGTAGTAATAAAAGCATGAACTACTATTTCCAGATGTTTTCTTGTCAAGAATGGTTTTATTTTTGCTAAGCGATGCAGATGGTAAGAACAAGTGGACACAATTCCATTCACATGTGCATCGAAGCCCAAGACATTGTCCATTTTAACTCCAAGGTTTGGGACAACTGCCTTTATCTTTGAAATAAATGGCCCACAGTCCAGAGAGGTAGGATCAACACGGCTATTGCAGTCTACCAGGTTGTCCACTGATTTGTCATGTTCACCATCAAGGGGGAGATTAAGTTGGCAGTCATCTGCAAATAATAATAATAATAATAATAATAATAATAATAATAATAATAATGAAAACTAATACCAAAGTGATGAAAAATATCCCCCAATGGGAGAATGTAAATCAAAAACAGAAGTGGTCCCAGCACAGTGCCCTGGGGAACACCCAAGGGGAGTTTCGAGGAGGCAGATGAGAAACCACCCATTTAAATACAAACTGTTCTGTTTGTAAGATACGATCTGAACCATTCCAAAGCCAGACCTGAGACACCCACATCATGCTTGAGGCAGTCAACTAAGACATTGTGATCCATCGTATCAGAAGCAGCAGTGAGGTCAATCAAGACAAGTAGGACAGACTCACCATGATCTGTAGCAAGCAGAATATTATTCATCACTCTCACCAGTGCTTTCTCAGTACTATGCTGCACATTAAAGCCTGATTGAAAAGGTTCCAACATCTTATTTTCATTCAAGAAGTCCATTAACTGTATGTATACACATTTTTCTAGTAGATTGTTTAAAAAAGAAAGCTTAGAAATAGGCCTGAAATTCATTGGAAATATGGCATCCAACGCAGGCTTTTTCAGAAGTGGATGGATAACCGCTTTCTTAAAGTCATCAGGGACGGAGCCAGAAAATAAACTCAAATTAAATATATATATATATATATATATATATATATATATATATATATATATATATATATATATATATATATATATACAGTATATATATATGTAGATACACTCAACAAAAATATAAACGCAACACCTTTGTTTCTGCTCCATTTTTTCATGAGATGGACTTAAAGATCAAAAATTCATTCCAGATACACAATATTACCATTTCTCTCAAACATTGTTCACAAATCAGTCTAAATGTGTGATAGTGAGCACTTCTGCTTTGCTGAGATAATCCATCCCACCTCACAGGTGTGCTACATCAAGATGCTGATTTGACATCATGAGTAGTGCACAGGTGTACCTTATACCGCCCACAATAAAAGACCACCCTGGAATGTGCAGTTTTTTGCTTTATTGGGGGTCTGGGGACTCAGAACCAGTCAGTATCTGGTGTGAGTGACCACCATTTGCCTCATGTAGTGCAACACATCATCTTTGCATAGAGTTTATCAGATTGTCAATTGTGGCCTGTGGAATGTTGGTCCACTCCTCTTCAATGGCTGTGCGAAGTTGTTGGATATTAGTGGGAACTGGTACACGCTGTTGTATACGCCGGTCAAGCACATCCCAAACATGCTCAATGGGTGACATGTCCAGTGAGTATGCTGGCCATGCAAGAACTGGGACATTTTAAGCTTCCAAGAATTGTGTACAGATCCTTGCAACATGGGGCCGTGCATTATCTTGCTGAAACATGAGGTGATGTTCACGGATGTACGGCACAACAATGGGCCTCAGGATCTCATCACGTTATCTCTGTGCATTCAAAATGCCATCAATAAAATGCACCTGTGTTCTTCGTCCATAACAGATGCCTGCCTATACCATAACCCCACCACCACCATGGGTCACTCGATCCACAACATTGATATCAGCAAAGCGCTCACCCACATGACGCCACACACGCTGTCTGCCATCTGCCCTGAACAATGTAAACCGAGATTCATCCATGAAGAGAACAGCTCTCCAATGTACCAGACACCATCGAATGTGAGCATTTGCCCACTCAAGTCTGTTAAGGCGACAAGCTGGAGTCAGGTCAAGACCCCGATGAGGACGACAAGCATGCAGTTGAGCTTCCCTGAGACAGTTTCTGACAGTTTGTGCAGAAATTGTTTGGTTATGCAAACCAATTGTTTCAGCAGCTGTCTGAGGGCTGGTCTCAGATGATCTTGGAGGTGAACCTGCTGGATGTGGAGGTCCTGGGCTGGTGTGGTTACACGTCGTCTGCGCTTGTGAGGCTGGTTGGATGTACTGCCATATTCAATTCACGAGCAACAGATCTGGTTGACATTCCTGCTGTCAGCATGCCAATTGCATGCTCCCTCAATGCTTGTGGCATCTGTGGCATTTTGTTGTGAAACAAAACTGCACATTCCGGGGTGGCCTTTTATTGTGGGCAGTATAAGGTACACCTGTGCACTACTCATGATGTTGGATCGGCATCTTGATGTGGCACACCTGTGAGGTGGGATGGATTATCTCAGCAAAACAGAAGTGCTCACTATCACACATTTAGACTGATTTGTGAACAATGTTTGAGAGAAATGGTAATATTGTGTATCTGAAATGAATTTTAGATCTTTAAGTCCATCTCATGAAAAATCGGAGCAGAAACAAAGGTGTTGCGTTTATATTTTTGTTGAGTGTGTATATATACATCTATCATCTATCTATCTATCTATCTATCTATCTATCTATCTATCTATCTATCTATCTATCTATCTATCTATCTATCTATCTATCTATCTATCTATCTATCTATCTATCTATCTATCTATATCTATCTATATCTATCTATCTATCTATCTATCTATCTATCTATCTATCTATCTATCTATCTATCTATCTATAAATATCTATATCTATCTATCTACACACACACACACATATATATATATATATATATATATATATATATATATATATATATATATATATATATATATATACACATGTGTATGGGGTTATGGTAAGGTATACAAGAATACCTTTCTTGTATCACCCCTGGGGTGCATGCACCACACTTAGGGAATCCCTGGTCTAATGTAATAAAACAACTATCTAATAATCTGTAGTTATATGACAGTATTACAGAAATAGATAAATAAAATTGGCATGGTCCACCTGTTGATTCTTCACTAGAGAGCATAGAAAAACCAGGAGTGGCTAAGATTTTTGATGAAATACTATTCCTAATATTACATCTCAGCCATCAGGGCAAACCGTAGTGTCAGAATTTTCAGTTCCCCTCTTGTGTTGTCTCTCATTTTATAGACAACACAAATCTGCATGAGCTCTGGGAAATCTGCTTAACTTCTCTTTGAAGAAAGCTGTAGTTAGACTTCTGAACCATTCTGAATTTTGTCAGACACCAGACTGAATGCTGCGGTTTTAATTTCGGAGCTAAAAAAAATAAGCTGCCTTCCAGCAATCTGCAAGCAATTGATGGTCAATCCTGCTGCTCCGAGATGTTGAGCACGAATTGTCTATTAATCCCATCACCACTTCTCATTCAGCCTGTGTTTTTTCCTCTTCTTTATGGAAAGCAACACCACTCACCTCACACGTATATTTATAAATCATCAGAGGGCTTTTAACCTTTCCCGAGCACCTTGAACACCTCTTTATCTCAGTGGGCAGAAAGTGGTTTTCTATAATTGATGCCAGCAGGGTGAGTTTAGGTCTTTGCAATCTGTTTTCTTCTTTTCTCTGAGCATTTGAGCACCAGAGACACTTGTCCATGCCTCTGCATCTGCCATTGACTTTACCCAGAGGAATACCTTTCTTGTATCTATTTTTGCACATCTTATTCACCGCTTCTGTTAAAATTTCTCTTCAGTTCCTCTCTGAAACCTTTCCGACCTTCTCCCTGCCTCTCCCCCAAGGCTCTTTGCATGGCAGTTTGTATTGAGATGTTAAACGTGGAGAAAAAAGATCAGATCTGGGAGATTTTTGGCTCTAATTCGGTCTGCTGGTGCTTTGTTTTTACGCGTGAATACATCCTGTCATGCACACTAATTAGACTGACAGGTTTTATTAATAGTTTGCAGAGTTAATGCGCAGTAGCACGACTCCAGCTTTCTTACTAGCTCGCTTATTGGATCTCTTGCCACCTGGGGCCCTAATTATCGAGTGGACAATCTGACATCCGGCCACGAATAGAGACGACACGTTGACATATTGTCTTTACTGACTTCGGGCTCAAACCTGAGGTTACACTTGGCTCCACAAACTTGTCTAAGCCTGTCTGAAAACTGCACATTTTATAAAACACCATCACATTTTAAGGGATTTAGAGCTCCGTACAGGAGTTCCAAGATCTCACTATCCGCCTAGCTGCTGCACTTGGAAGGGAAAGAAATCAGCACAGATTGTTGGCTTGACAAACACATTCTTAACATCCGATCAGTTTTAATCTCATTAACCTGCAGGCACATGGAAGTGCTGTTAAAATGATCAGCCTTGTTGGAGAGCAGAGATGCTGCAGCTGACGTTCCAAGCATCCATTGTAAGTATGATTATGTAAGTCACAGTTCTTGCTATTACCAGGACTTGACAGTAATCAAAAAAAGCGTCCTCCCACAGCACGGCTGCAGATGAAGCTCCTTTGAAGGCAGTGCCCTACTTTACACCGTCTCTTCTCATGTTCCTGATTTAATTTCAGAATGGAACAAGACAGACGATGACCCCCTCTGACTGGACCAAATGCAGCATGCCCATTCAGGATTATCTCTTCAGGGGTCAGAAGAGAAGACAACCCTGAAATCAAAAATAACCAGTTTTCTTTCCATTTATGCTGAAACAATGTGCAGGGCTTTTTGTTTGTGGCTATATATACTACATTTTTACACTGTTGCAGGACTAAATGGATATAAGTCTGAGAACATCAGCGTCTGCCTTGTGGTAAAAAAACAACAGGCCTGATCTAGTTGGTTTCCAGTGCTAGCTGGTTAAAAGGCTTGGTGAGGCTGTGTGCCAAAGTGTTTCCTGTCTAAGTCTATTGTAAATCATAAAATAAATCGAATTCCAACTTGAGTTTTTAGTCTGCATGTCTCAGTTGATCAGCTGCTTAAAGGTTGAACGTGTAACCATTTAATTAAAAGCTGTATTTTTGAAAAAAGTAATACCTCCATGAGGTACAGTGTACAGGAAGAAGGTACGGTGTTTTATTTAAAAGCAATTTTTTAATACAAAAATAATCAAATATTAATTTTGACTGGCGTGACACTGGGTTTATGTTTACATCTAAAAGCCAATAGAAGGCACCATTGAGGGTTGCCAAATACGGCAAATAGTTTGCGCGGCACAGCGAGGCTGGCACTCTGGAAAATGACGGACCCGCCAAGTCAAGCAGCTGCTTCTGAAACCAGAATATGTCATTCGAACGAGTTTAGGTTGGTCACGTCACGTATCGCAGCAAACCTGGCATCCCTGGAAACCTTGTACCATTGTTTCAACTATGACCTCCACACTCTAGATGTCACTTTGGTGTTCGTATTCCATATTCAACCTCCAAAATGTAATCAAAATGGTTCAAATGAAGGCAACTGGACTTCTTTAGTTTCTTGAAGACGTTTTGTCATCCAAGGGGCTTTGTCAATTCTAACTGGAATATGGGAGGGTCAAGCTTATAAGCTGTAGTTTAGGGCTGCAACTAACGATTATTTTCATAATCGATTAATCTGTTGATTATTTTTTTGATTAAGTGATTAATCAGTTTGTTATTGTTTAGCTATTTGACCTATACAAGTGATGAATACATTTCAGTTAAGAAAAAGAAAAACATAAGAGAATTGTGCAGTTGACTGCAATCTATTTTATTGCACATGAACACAGTCAGCGGTGTAAAATGAGCTAAACAGTGCAAAATATCAGTCCAGAATAATTTTTGGCATCAAAATATAAGAGGTAAATTCCATGTCTTGTTCCCCATGTAGTTGTCCATCGTTGCTTGTTTTTTTTTCTGCATAAGAAACACAAATAGACTGAAATAAGTACACATATAAAATAAAGCAGCACACACACTACAACACTAAATCAATATTACATTATTTGAATTAATTAACAATATACAGCAGGGATTCCGAAAGTGTGGACTCTGCCAAAGTGATGAACGCTCCTGCAGTGGGTGACTTACCTACCAAAGGGGGGGTCGGATGTCGCCCTGTACCTCTACTGGCTGACCCTGATCTCTCTGAATGCACCTGTGTGTTGACCGGGGGCCATCCAGAGAGCACATCTGCTCCGGACCCTCGTAAGACTGCGCCTGCACCTGCCTATAGCCTAGAGCATTCTTGGTGTCAGTCGTCAGGACAGACAATGTTTCTCTTGCTAGTCACATGTCTCTATCTGATCCTAAACGTGGCTGTGCTTCCTCTGCAGCCTCCTCTAATACGACCGCATGAGCCTGGGTCCTCTTCAGGTGTCTCACTCCGAGGACTCCCAGATCTGTTGATGTCTAACCATCACCTGCTGTTCCAGCCAGTTCAGTCTGGTGAGGCTGTGGCTTTCACTAGTGAGCGGGTTTTCCAGAGCCTTAACGACAATCTGCATGCAGTGTTTTCTTTTCCACAGAGAAATCTGAAGAAACCAGCAGGGGGCAGTATGACTCCTCATGATCTGAGGGCCTCTCATTCTGACCTCAATTTTGCTCCTAATTCTGGTCACACAAAAGTCACCTCTGGTAAACTGGTTAATAACCCTTCGCAGAAACGGTCAGGTCTAAAACACTCTCTCCAGTCGTGTATCTGATCAAGATCACCAAAGGTAACAAGGATCCCATCTATTTATGGGTCCGCAAGAACAAAACCAAACCGCACAATGGTTCCACTAATTTGGATGTTATTACAACCAATATAGCTGACTACCCAACTCAAATCGTGCCAAAAGGGGGGTGAACTTCTGTCCACTCTCGCTGGGTTCTTTGATTCAGGTCACGTAAGTGCTGTTGAGTGTATGTGTGTGTGTGTGAATGAATTTCATGTCTAAACATATCGTGCAGACTTGGTTGATCTTGGTTGTAGTCATGCTGTGGTTTTCCATAATCATATGATTTCAGTTCATAACAATTCAAAGTGAGTAGCTCCACTACCTCTTATGTCGATCCAAATTCAATTTTTCTTTATTTTTCTATTTCTAGTGATTTTGATAACTTTTGAAGTTTAACCTTTTGTTAACTGATTTCGGTTCATTTTTGTGCTTCAGTTATTCACTAATCTTAATTCCTTGTGGGTACATTCACACGTAGGTTGATTACTAACTTCACAGATTTACATTTTTAGTGCTCTTTGACACTCGCATATCTATCTTTTTAAAGACTTTTACTACAGTAATTAAGTGATAACTTTATGATTAACTTTGTTAATTTACCTCTATGGGCTACAACCATTTTTGCCCTTCATTTTGATAAAATTTTTACTTAGTGCAGTGATTTCTCCCATACGCAGTATAGGGTTTTATTGCTTTATTCTGTTTGCACCACTTTTTCCAGTACACGTAGTGTATTGCATCCATTTCTTCACTTGAACGCCATTCACATAATTGCTTCACATAGTACATGCAGGTACTCACAGTGCCAGGTTTATTTTTGTTTGTTGATTTGCATGAGACGCAATCTTCGTGTATTTACCCTCACGTGCTTGTGTCTACTCTTCTCCTCTCCTGAGCTTTGCCATTGGTCTTCGCTACTTGGGGGACCTCTATGCTTCGCTGCCTAACGCTGATGCTGCCTGGAGCTCCGGTTCGTGGGTCTGGACGTCCTGTGATCCTGCTGCGCTGATGGGTCTCCTACGAGTCACCTGGGACCTGATCCTGCCTGCTGGTTGTCCTTCTACATCCTGCTCTACGCTGTGTGGGAACACAGAGCTACTTTATCCTTTTGCAATCCACCTTTGGGAATACTAATTAATAATGATCAATTGCTGTTAAAATAGCTACCTTCACAAGGATATACGAATACAATGATCTACAGATTGTTGACTTAACCACTTCCTAAGGATATGATCCTGACTATTCACCGGTGTGGGGAATGCTTCCTCACTCCTTCTGCCTTTATCTGGAACATTGCTCTGCCTTTCCTCAAAGGAGTCCTTCGTGCCTTTTGAATGTTCAGCGTCAGGTGGTTTCTGCGACCACCATGCCATTGACCATGGGGGGTCTGTAGCGACATGAATGGCCTCATTTGTGACCCAAAGGTCACACTTCCTCAGCTGAGTCAAGCTGTCCTGGCTGTACTTCCATCTACAGATTATCCATCACAGGAGACGTGAAGTCTGCTGTAAACCATCTTTAATCTGAACTGCCTTACCATATCTTTACCTCCTTTGCCTCCACAGCAAGACAAGGATTTTATCACGTTTCAGAAGAATCATTTATAATAAACTCTTTTTACTGTTAAATCACCAAAGGTTCATTATAAATGTATTTAATTACTGAAAATAATTATTATTCTGTGGTTAATAATTATTTATGATAATCTGTAATGTTTAATCATGACAAGTGTATTATTTGCTTCCTCACACATTGTCTCCATGTTAAATGGTAACCTTGCACTCACATTACTTTTTGTCACATGACAACCCAGAACTTTCTATCTCTGAGAGGGCGTGTTCCGAGGTATGTTAAGTCCCACCCCCTAACATGTCAAAATGTAATTCGTTAGAATAAGATTACCGGCCGTCTCTTAAAACCTAACTCCTCAGTTCAAGTTCAGTTCTTGAGCTCACCAAATTCTCTCCGTGGCAACGAGAGTCCAGAGGAGTCGAGTCGGCCGTTTGAAACCTCTACTAAAGCTTTTCTGTCACGCCGATAGAATTACTTCAACAGAAACGCCATCAGCAGCACAAGCTGACGCAAAACTCCTTCAGAGTTATTGATTTTTGAGACGCAACAAGTTTCATCAGTCGTTGTGACCCAGAGACATCTCAGGACCGATTTGGTCGCACTACGGTTCTTCTACCCACCTTGTGCTTGGGGGTCATCATCTCCTCCTGGCATCTCGGATCCAAAAGGGGGTCTCCTAACTGGGTGAGGTAGACACTTCCGACAGATTGTGTCTGAATGCCTTTGATTAAGAAATAATTTAGCTTAACTGCAAGTCAAATTCTTTCACCCAGAACATGTTTTTCTCTCTCTAAGATAAAACCTTCTGAGACCTACATTCACACATCCAAACACACACACACTTCATGTTTAGTTTCATCCAGACACAGATTGCTTTAATAACAAGCTTTAATGCCAATTTTTTTTTTTATAAATTGTCATTTCTGAATTGTCTTTTAAATTGCCATCTTTAAATAGTTAGTAATAAATTCTCAACTTTTTAAACCAGACTCTTTTTTGACCGTTACCTTATCGTGGTGGAGGAGTTTGAGTGCCCTAATGATCCTCGGAGCTATGTTGTCTGGGGCACTTTGTGCCCCTGGTAGGGTCTCCCATGACAAATTGGTCTTAGGTGAAGGGTGAGACAAAGAACGGTTCACAGGATCTTTCATGGATGTAAATTCAAAGAGTCGGAGTATCCGGCCCGGAGGGTTACCGGCGACCCACCCTGGAGCCAGGCCTGGGGTTGGGGCCCATGAGCGAACGCCTGGTGGCCGGGCTTTCGCCCATGGGGCCCGGCCGGGCCCAGCCCGAACCGGATACATGGACGAAAGCCAACTGTGGACCCACCACCCGCAGGAGGAATATGAAGAGTCCGGTGCAATGTGGATCGGGTGGCAGACCAAGGCGGGAGCCTTGGCAGTCCGATCCCCGAACAAGAAAACTGGTTTTTGGGGCATGGAACGTCACCTCGCTGGCGAGAAAGGAGCAGGAGCTTGTGGCAGAGGTTGAGCGGTACCGGCTAGATATAGTCGGACTCACCTCAACACATAGCATTGGCTCTGGAACCCAAGTCCTTGAGAGGGGTTGGACACTCTCCTTTGCTGGAGTTGCTCCGGGTGAGAGGCGGAGGGCTGGGGTTGGCTTTTTGTTGGCCCCAGGACTCTCTGCCTGTGTGTCGGGGTTTACCCCGGGGGACGAGAGGGTAGCTTCTCTGCGCCTTTGGGTCGGGGAACGGGTCCTGACTGTTGTTTGTGCTTATGGGCCAAATATCAGTTCAGAGTACCCAACCTTTTTGGAGTCCCTGGGATAAGTGCTACATAGTGCTCCATCAGGGGACTCCATTGTCCTGCTGGGAGACTTCAGTGCTCACGTGGGCAATGACAGCTTGACCTGGAGGGGTGTGATTGGGAGGAACAGCCCGCCTGATCTGAACTCGAGTGGTGTTTCGTTATTGGACTTCTGTGCAAGCAGCAGTTTGGCCAACGAACACCATGTTCGAACATAAGGATGCCCATTGGCACACTTGGTACCAGGGCAGCCTAGGTCACAGGTCGATGATAGACTTTGTAGTCGTATCATCTGACCTGCGGCCGTATGTTTTGGACACCCGAGTGAAGAGAGGAGCGGAGCTGTCAACTGATCACCAGCTGGTGGTGAGTTGGATCAGGTGGCAGGGGGAGATGCTGCGTAAACCTGGCAGACCCAAACGCATAGTGAGGGTCTGCTGGGAACGCCTGGCAGAAGAACCTGTTAAGACGGTCTTCAACTCCCACCTCTGGCAGTTCTTTGACCACGTCCCGAGAGCAGTGGGGGACATTGACTCTGAGTGGGCCTTGCTCCACTCTGCGATTGTTGACGCGGCTGTTGCTAGCTGTGGTTACAAGGTGGCCGGTGCCAGTCGTGGTGGCAACCCCCGTACCTGCTGGTGGACACCAGAGGTTCGGGGAGCCGTCAGGCTGAAGAAGGAGGCCTACAGGGAGTGGGTGGTCTGTCGGTCTCCGGAGGCAGCAGACAGGTACCAGATAGCCAAGTGGGGTGCAGCAGTGGCAGTTGCCGAGGCAAAATCTCGGACGTGGGAGGAGTTTGGTGAAGCCATGGAGAAAGACTATCGATCGGCTCCAAAGAGGTTCTGCAAACTGTCCAATGCCTCAGGAGAGGAAGGCAGCAACTCACTCACACTGTTTACAGTGGGGATGGGGAGCTGCTGACGTCAACTGGGGCTATAGTCGGACGGTGGAAGGAATACTCTGAGGATTTCCTCAATCCCACCTATGTGCATTCAGAGGAGGAACCGGAGCCGGGAGACCTGGGGATGGACTGTCCAATCTCGGGAGCAGAAGTTGCTGAGGTAGCCAAACAACTACACAACGGCTGAGCCCCAGGAGCGGATGAGGTTCGTCCTGGGTATCTCAAGGCTATGGATGTTGTAGGGCTGCCATGGTTGACACGTCTCTGCAACATTGCGTGGTCATCGGGGGCAGTTCCTGTGGAGTGGCAGACCGGGGTGGTGGTCCCCATCTTTAAGAAGGGTGACCTGAGGGTGTGTTCCAACTATAGGGGAATCACACTCCTCAGCCTCCCTGGAAAGGTCTACTCCAAGGCACTGGAGAGGAGGGTCCGATCGACAGTTGAATCTCTGATTGAGGAGGAGCAATGTGGTTTTCATCCTGGCCGTGGAACTGTGGACCAGCTCTATACCCTTGCAAGGGTGATGGAGGGGGCATGGGAGTTTGCCCAACCAATCCACATGTGATTTGTGGATTTGGAGAAGGCTTATGACCGTGTCCCCAGGGTCACCCTGTGGGGGACGCTCCAGGAGTATGGGGTGGGTGGCTTTCTGTTAAGGGCCATTCAGTCCCTTTACCAGAGGAGCATGAGTTTGGTCCGCATAGCCGGTAGTAAGTCGGACCTGTTCCCGGTGAGGGTTAGACTCTGCCAGGGCTGCCCTTTGTCACCGGTTCTGTTCATTACCTTTATGGACAGAATTTCTAGACGCAGCCGTGGTGTGGAGTCTGTCGAGTTTGGTGTCAGTAGAATCTCGTCTCTGCTTTTTGCGGATGATGTGGTCCTCCTAGCTTCATCCAGCTCTGACCTTCAGCTCTTGCTGGGTAGGTTTGCGGTCGAGTGTGAAGCGGCTGGGATGAGGATCAGCACCTCCAAATCTGAGACCATGGTTCTCGACCGGAAAAGGGTGGCTTGCCAACTCCGGGTCGGAGGAGAGGTCCTACCTCAAGTGGAGGAGTTTAAGTATCTTGTTTACGAGTGAGGGTAGGAGGGATCGGGAGATCGACAGGCGGATTGGTTCGGCGTCTGCAGTGATGCAGACTCTGAGTCGATATGTCGTGGTGAAGAGGGAGCTGAGCCAGAAAGCCAGGCTCTCGATTTACCGGTCGATCTACGTCCCAATCCTCACCTATGGTCATGAGCTTTGAGTAATGACCGAAATAACGAGATCGCGGATACAAGCGGCCGAATTGAGTTTCCTCCGTAGGGTGGCCGGGCTCAGCCTTAGACATAGGGTGAGGAGCTCGGACATTCAGGAGGGACTTGGAGTAGAACCGCTGCTCCTCCGGATCGAAAGGAGCCAGTTGAGGTGGTTTGGGCATCTGGTCAAGATGCCTCCTGGGCGCCTCCCCGGGGAGGTGTTTCGGGCATGTCCTGCCGGTAGGAGGCCCCCAGGTCGACCCAGGACACGTTGGAGAGGTTACATCTCCAATCTGGTCTGGGAACGGCTTGGGGTCCTGCCGGAGGAGCTGGTGGAAAAGGCCGGGGAGAGGACGGTCTGGAGTTCCCTAGTTGGGATGGTGCCCCCGCAACCCGGACCCGGATAAGCGGAGGAAGACGACGACGACGACTCTTCTTTGAAATTAGACACATAGTGGTCATTGAACGAGCAAAGATCTCTTTAGATGTGCTGAATTAATAAATAAACTATTGCTATTAATTTAAATCTCTTAAATTAAATATTACTCTTTTGATTAAATGTAAACCAAGCCAGTTTGTGTATAAATTTCTATCAATTATATAAATATCCGTGGATATATAACATAATTTCCAGAGTATAGAGCACACCTCAATATAAGCCGCACCAAAAAAAAAAAAAAAAAGTTTTTCTACACACACACAGCCGCACTCAAATACAAGCAGTGGCGCAGCAGCCACATGCAGGTCTCTGGCGCACAGCACATGTATGACCAAAACACAATATAATTAGACAGAAAGATGCTACATGGAGGTTTTTCGTTGTTTTAATTCAACAAAACGAATTTTAACCATGGGTAAGCACTTATATCATTCATATTTCTGGATGGTTATAAAATAAAAACAGAACTGACATGTTATTACCGGTAATTTGCATGCATGTGTAGAAGAAAAGAACAGCGCTGACACAGCATTAATAAGCCCAGGATGATTAGAAAATAAAACACTGCACACAAAACATGCCTGGTTAGTAAATAAAACACACTTGCCAGCCTACCAGAAAAAGTCATTCGCTCTCATCTTCCTCTTGTGCACCAAAACCATTAGAGTCCTCTTCTTCAGTGTCGGAGTTGAACAGCCTCAGAAGAGCTTCGTCACATACCTTTTCTGTGGCAATGTCAGTGTCGCTGTCCGTGTTGCTGTCATCATCCCGGGTGAAGCTGGCTTGAATGAGTTCTTCCCACTGCCGTCTCCACCGCCGAACCATGGATTCATTCATGCCAAGCTTACGTGCGGCAGCACTGTATCCCTCATTTACTGCCAGATCGATGGTCTTCAACTTAAATGCGGCATCATATGAACTCATACATGTTGTTACCATGATGAGGGGGTGTGGATTTGAAAAAAATTCTTCGTCGTGCCGGCTGCTTGCATGTGCTAAATTAAAATGAGCACTTTCTTCGATTTCCACTTTTGACTTCCACCTGTTTTACTTTCTGCTAAAGCGCCCCCTGGCAGGTGAAGGAAAATCTTCAGTAAAGCCGCAACTCATTATAAGCCGCATGGTTCAAAGCGTGGGAAAAAAGTAACGGCTTATAGTCCGGAAAAAACGGTATATATGATATCAGTTTCATTTCCAGTTCGTTTGATCTTTCTCAGGGTTTAACAAAGCTGAATAGCAACAGCCGTTAAATTCTAGTTATGTAGATCAACAACGCTACACACACACAAACACACACACACACACACACACACACACACACACACACACACACACACACACACACACACACACATGTGTGTGTGTGTATACATATATATATATATATATATATATATGTATGTATATTTATTTATTTATTTATTTAGCAGACACTTTTATCCAAAGCAACTTACAGTTTATAACCTATAGGGCATGTTGTGATCTGTGGGGGAAACTGGAGTACCCGGAGGAAACCCACGCATGCATGGGGAGAACACGCAACTCCATGCAGAAAGGCTACAGCCGAGTTTCGAACCTGCGACCTTCGTGCTGCGAGGCAACAGTGCTAACATAAGCGCCACCATGCAGCATATATATATATATATATATATATATATATATATATATATATATATATATATATACATATATATATATATATATATCGTAAATCCTCTAATACAGGCCCGGGCCTATATTTGACTCAAACTCATCAAGCTCCAGGCCTTTATTGGAAGGAGGGCCAGTATTAGAGGCAGGCCTCGTTTTCTATTTGAGCAAAATGAACTAATGGTTCGCTGGAGGTTTTGACAATTAAAATTGCGCCCACATTTTCAAAGTTAAACACATTTCTTTTAACAACGGTAGTTTCTGCTTCAGCCCTCTCCCCCCTCCCCCTGCGCAGCGGCCGCAAACTCACCGATGCGCCTGCAGCCTCTCGGAGTTCCTGCTGCTCTAAACATTAAAATAATTATTTCATTTTCTGTTCCTCACTTCTGATTACCTTCAATGGTGTCTGTTTGTTGCAACCAGCAGGTACAAAAACTAACTTGTTTTTATTTGACTATTTTTCTGTCCTGTCTCTGTTTATTATCTTCCTGCATCTCCTCTCAATCCTAAAGAGAAACTGCTACCTGGGTTCATATATATTCACCTTATGAGTTACCTTTGAACTGCAGTTCTAAAAGATCTACCGACCGCAAAAACAGCGGAGTGCTCGCTGCTTGGCGGCCGCATCGGTGATCGGTGCGTCACCGGAGGACAAGGTGATGCGCCCCGCTCCACAGCAGCGAAACGCATCAGGCGCAAATAAAAGACAGAAAACATTAAAGGAAATGAGCCGACATGAACGATCGTGTGTCAGTACCGACGCTCTGGCACAGCGCGTTGCCTCCCGACGCGCAGGAGCTTGTCACCTGCTGACAGCAGGCTGCTGTCTTTTCCGAGGACTGCATCTTGCCAGTCATTATCACGTGACAGCTACTAGTCGATGACAGGCATGAAAAGTCACTATAGAGCGGTGAAGTCGGCTAGTGACTAGTTCATACAACCCCTGCTACTGCTCCCCAGAGTGTTCTGCAGCATAATCAGCTCGTTCTCTTTGAACTTGATATCAAATTTTCGCTTCCTCTTTGTCTCCGCACGGTCAAAGTTACTCTCACGGTCTATCACTGGCAAATCAAAAGAGAGACGATGACACAACCGCCCCCCGTACTTGCTTGTTACCACATTCCACCCGGCCACAATAAGAGGCCAGCCATTATTCACCTCCGCCGACTCCGGCACCGGCCAAAATATGATACCCGGCCGTTAATTGAATACAGGCTAATATTAGAGGATTTACGGTATGTATGTATATATATATATATATATATATATATATATATATATATATATATATATATATATATATATGTGTGTGTGTGTGTGTATTTGTGTGTGTATTTATAAAATTTATGTTATTTATTTACTTATTTTATTTATTCATTAATTGTTTTTTTAAATTAAGATTATTAATTTAGCTTGTGTTTTTCTGCAGTGACCTAATGTCATAGGGTAGTCTCATTTTAAAAGTTTATTTTCATTATGAAAAAAATTAAAGAGGTAGAAATCGTGCTTTAAAAATAATTTTTTTAGTCCAGTTCATTTTATTTTATAGCAAGAGAAAGAAAACACATGAGTCGTGCAGGGCAATGCTTTTCTCTACTGTGTTTCAGGGACTTGTGATGGATGTCATCAATGACTTTGTCACAAGCTGAGCGGAGTTCTCACCCTGAATAAGTTGGCAGCTCTCTTAAAAATAGTTGTTTTAAAGTTATTTAAGGACTACAGAATAAAGGCCACGTCCATTATTCAGTAAAAGGCCACAGCTGACCTGTGAGCAGCAGAAAAAGCACTCGGTTAGTCAGCCTGGGACCTTTTGGCGTCAACCTCAATGTCATTGACCTCTATTTCATGTCACATATGTGGAAAATACAATGTTGTATTGATGGAGAGGATGTGTCTCCTAACCCTAACCCTCTCAGCTTACACCATGTAAAATCTGGACAAGTACTTAATTATGTTTTTACTGATGCTTGATCATGCAGGCATGTTTTGATTATTAATGCAATAAATCATTTGCAATTTCCCCACTGAGGGACTGATAAAGGTATTCTTATTCTTATTCTTAATGGAACTGAATCAAACTGAGAACATGTCAGAATACAGAAAGGACTGTTTACATTTATAGAAAAAGACTGTTGCACAGAACATCAGTATTAATGGTTGCTAAAAAATGTCCTCTTATGGATCCGGTAGAAGCACCTAATTGCAGCATTTTGTTTATTTTTAAACTGAGCCAATTGTAATTATCTTTATAACTAAGAAAAAATCATAAATCCACAAAATAAATAAATAAATAAATAAATCTAATAAAATAAATAAATTAATAAAAAAATTCTAAACATCACACATAATCCTAATCCTACAACTAAATCATGTTCTGGAATTATTTCTTTATTTTGTAATCTAATTACTTGGGTGTACCCATTCTTTCAAACCATTGCAGCTTCTAAATGTATAAAAGCACACAGTCTGCCGTAGGATCTACTTTTTAATGTAAAACTCTTCTTTTGATGCCATCCCTGCTTTTTTGCAGTACTTGCTCATTAGTGACATCTACTGTTTAAGAGGAGAAGTGCAGCAGTGGCTTAGTCATTAAATTAGTTTTTTTATGCTCATTTATCTTTAATGAAATGTTTTATTGGTTGTGAATCAAAAGTATGAATTGTGGAAGGGACAAACTGCAGCACATTTCTGTAAAACATGGAGTTCATTTAGCAATCACAGCCATCTGTTGTTTTAACATCATCAGAAAAACGTTGATAATCTCAGAAAAATATTTCTTTTCTCTAATGGGTTTCATCACCCGCAATTTACCTAATGAGGCTTTTCTGGATAATACATATCACAAATATAGTACTGAAAATGATCCAGTCAGAGCACATGATCAGGTCTGACTTAGGGGACATGCAGCCAATCATGTTTCAACAATAGATCCTTGTACAAATAGTATGAGAGGCATCAACAATCCCTAGATGCAGAGTGTCATCCCTAGTTAGAATGTAGTTTGTTTTTTTCAAAGATTGTCTCCGAAATCATCCCCGGTTTATTTTCGGCCTCGTATGCCTCATGATGTCACCTCAATGCAGAAACAAAATAACTTACCAGTAAGTAAACGCTGCAGATGGCTGCAGCTCGGTCAGAACCGGCCCAAACCTTCGTGGATCATATCTTCACAGGGGAGAGACACCCCAGAGAGCCTTTCCACTATTTCAACGATGACAACTCACTTTAACACAGCAGCACTTCAATAAAATGAAGATTCAATTTTAACTTGTGTTTACATATGAAAAGCAGAGAAAAGGGTACAAGAACACAAAACAGGCCTGTACTTTCTGGGTTGTGTCCAAAACATAACCGGAGCTTTAGCGGACATGATCTAATATAGGCTGCCCCTGACTGGGTCACCACCCCTTTAAGCATTGACATCATCCTATTGCATGGAAACCAGGAAGCTGCATGCCACGCCTCATTTTAACTGAAAACATGGTGAGTCCTCATGTTTGCCGCTAAGTAAGTGACTGCAGAACTAGACTAAATAATCCCAACCAGTTTATAACAGGCTGTTTTCCAAAGGTCAACTAGAAATGGAGTGAAAAACAACTAAAACTCAAAAAAAAAATCATTTTTGGGCCTAAATTCATCTGTAAATCTATAAAAACTTAGAAGCATTTTCATATAAAGCACAAAAGGAGTCTGGTGTAGTGATGGTCAAACTCTCAAATTAGTGAGTCTCTGTGAGGAAATAATGAAATGCTGCCGCAGAGGCCGTTAGCCCAAGCTAATAAGTTCAAATGAGTTTGCCTGAAGCTAACATTATTAGCATCAATGAGCTGAGCAGTGATTAGCCCTGGCATTTTGCAAAGTTAGTTTTCTGTGAAGTTGCTTTGCATTTAGAGCAGGAGTCTGCTGCAGAGGTGTTAACTGTCAAAATAATTACTGCAGATTTGTGCCTAATGTAGCTACCTTCAGCTGAACGAAAGAACAAATGGTCTGCATTCCCTCAAGCATTCAAGCACCAATCTGGACTCCTCCCCTTTTCAAGAATTATCTCAGAATTTCAAAAAATCTGTTTAAACCACAATCTTAACTGTGATAAAATGCAGGCAGTATACCATAGTTTTTAATGCTAAGTCCCTGCCCTCCATCACATAGAGCCATATTCATTTTGAATTGAGGACCACTTAGCATTAGCCAATAACGTTAAGCATACGCTTATGTACAGATGTCAATAACAGAGCATGTTTGCGGATGTACCAAGACAGATGCAGAGTTGACGAAATTTCTTATGAACAAGTAAGACTTTAAAATATAAATGTATGAATAAACAGCATAACGTGAACATAATAATTGTAAAACAATGCCTTTTGGCTGGCTACAGGTGCAGTCATGAACAAGAGGTTTTGTCTCCAGCAGTAATCATAGACGATCAGAAGGGGGCTTTATTTTTTTCCACGTGTAGATGGAGCCCTCTGTGGAAAAACCTTAAAATTTCAGCTTTAAATGAGTAAGAATTTTACAGTGAAATGGTCACAAAACAGTTTAATGTCTCAATAATGTTGGAAGGCAGGTTACATCGAAACAGATGGAGGCCAGTTAGAGCTAAAAGAGGGACTTAGTCTGTGTTTACAATCTGTGACCCTGTAGGGTTGCCAAGTCTGCACCCACATTTGTAATTCTACCCTGGCCGGAAAAATCTGCACCGTTGTGGACCGAATGGAAGCCAGTAAAAGGAGTGGCCCAGTCATTTCTTGAAACCCTAAGGCTGGGAGTATACATGATTTTTAACCTTGCGTTGACGCAGGAAGAATGATGCATCCTGTTCACATACTCGAGCTACATGTAGTGCTGGAGAATTCTGCTAGGGGGCACTGCACAGAACCCAGACAGGGTAGAGTGCAGGATTTGTGGGTTACAAACAAAACTAACATGGCGGGAATGCAAGAAATCAACAGCTGGTTAATTTTGACTTTTGTGATAATAAAAAAGGCAGCAGCAGTATCGTAGGTTTTACCGATTGTAAAGTAAGTAAGCTTTATTTGTATAGCGTGTAAAGTAAGTAACCTTTATTTGTATAGCGCTAGCGAGGAACTCTAAGCTACTTAAGATCCTTACACCTCAGAGCCCATGCAGGGGTGTAGGGTTTGATCAGATCTCTGTTGTAAGAGAGAGCCTGTCCATGCAGGGCTCTGAAAACCAGAACCAAGCTCTTACACTTAAACCTAAAAGACACAGGCAGCCAGTGAAATTCCTTTAGGAGACCTCCTATTAGTGTGCATTAGGATTCTCGCTGCAGAGTTCTGCACTGGTTGCAGACAATGGAGCTCCTTCCTGTTCAGACTTGAAAACAAGCTGTTACCATAGTCCAAATGGGATGACACAAAAGCATGAATAAGGTTACGTGTTACGTGAATTTCAGAGGACCGGCGCAAACAACGCTTTAACCAACCAAAAGTTATGTGAGGCAGCCATGATTAACATGCACAAAAGCAAGAATGTTCCAGACCTAAGAAGCCATGGTATCTTTTGGTTTTACTCTAGTATCTGGTAAAGAGGGTTAAAGCCTGAGTCATGCTTCTGCGTCTGCGGCAGTGCACAGACACGCAACGCCATTATCCATCGTTGCATAGGCCCCCCAGCAGGCACGCAAGTGCGTACGTTCGAGCCCACTTTTCTTAACATCCGTCGAACGAGACGGAGAATGCGTGCTTGTGATTAGTCAGTCCAGAAACTTGAGATCACTTCCGTCATGACACCATTTCCTTTAAATGTGTCAACAGTGCCGGAGTCGTGTGGGAAGTCGTGTGGTGAAGAAGTAAGCAGATATGGACCAGTTCGAGGAACGTCTAGCAGAAGAAGTGCGAAAACCAACTCGATCAAACTTCTCTTTCTCGTGTTGCTTGCCGTTTTTCAGACCGTGGAAGTGATTTCCAAGGAAATAGTAAGTCACTGTACTGCTACCTACGCTGCGCCCTCTGTTGTCCTGGCAGAATTGCTTTGCAACACCCCTTCAGCAAACTGGGAAGTATGAAAGCAAAACACTTCCGTCGATCCGTGCGTGTCTGTCGCTTGTGGAGCTGACGCAGAAGCATGACTCAGGCTTAAGGGCTAACAGTGTTATATTAATGGTATATCAGAAAAAAATAGGTCTAAAAGTATCTCAAACTACTTTTTCAATTACCAACAACTTGATATTACATTAAATGTATTTCTTTATCAACTTACTGTGTCTGACTCATCTTCACTCATCATCTAAATCCTCCTGGTGCTGATCTGTAACTGGCAACAGCCATGAAACTCACGAATGAGAGTGAAGGGGTCACTAGTTTGTGTTGATACATGGACCGCAGTACTCTACTTTGACCACAAGAAGTCCTTCTTACTTTGTGTACTTTTAATGTCAAAACTGGGATAGTGTTTGTTATATTTATATTTTTTATATATAAAAAATGGCTAATGCTTCCCAGGCTAGGCATCCTGACCAAAAAAAGAGGAAATATCTTGGTTGACTGTTAGTTTTTATATTTTTGGAGCTGAAAAAAAGATTCCGCCCTGTCATGTATGGAACATGCCTTCATAAAAAACCCATATTTGACTTGTTTGTATGCACAGTCTTTACTGGACTGACTCCAGATTCACAAGGCCGTAGTTCAAATACCTGCTGCTGCAACAGGTGAGATAAGCATGCCAACAACGGGGGAACGAAGTATCTGAGAGATTCTTAATAACTACGTGGAATATTTCCAGCTATGTAGCGGATTTTTTTGTCAGTATTTGCTATAAAGTTTGTTGTCCTGGAAATGATCAGTTGCGTGCGGGATGGCTCTGAACCAAAGTATTGATCAGTGATAAATAAAGGAGGTATTCTGTCTTTAGCTACAATCGTTGTTTTATGATCAGACCAAACATTGATTACACCTGACCAGAACTCTGTCTTGTTTTGGAGCCACTAAATGGTGAATTAGTCCCTTGGACGGATTAATTGACTGACATTTCCCCCTCTCCTCCACTTACACTCGCAGAAATATTAATCAAAGCTGCAGAGTGGCACTATAAGAAATATGGTTACTGAATGAGTTTCCATGAAACTGAATCATGTGCCTGGGTTGTAATCAGCTCACTGGAAACGTACAAAGATTTTCCTTTCATGAGCCATCTGAGCTATATGAAAAATCACACGTCACATGTTCTGTTCTGAATATGGAACATTAAAGATTCATGCAACATCTAGTGCAATATTGTCAAAGTTTGGGTGAGGGATGTCCTCGAGTCTTCAGCCACTCGTATATGAGTCGCTGTTGTCTTCAGCTACACTTACTAACTCTACATCCCAAAAATATAGAATCAAATCATCCAACTGCTCAAATTTCTACATCTGAATACTTACTTAGCACTCAACATTCAGATCATGCTATAAATGTTATAAAGCGTTGTCTCTACATGTTATTTAGTGGACTGCAGGAGTGTGACGGAAAGCCTAATGAAAGATTCTGATGTGAAATGAATTTTTTTTCAGATATTACAGCAATTATTAGCCAGCATTAAAAAAGATAACTAATAAAATCAATCCAGCAGTTCAGACTGAAAATGCTTCAAAATGCTCCAGTATCAAACACGTCCGAGTTTGGTTCATCAAATGGTTCCGGAGGCTTTTATTTCCATTTTCCACACTTAAAGGCTGACATTGCTGTTGGATCTGAGCTTCACACCGCTTGGACTTAATGTGTCTCCTTCCAAGCTGTCTGAGTGTTGGGAAAATGTTCCGAGCAGGGAGGGATGCTGTCTTGTGCAAAACAAACAGATGGGTTGTCAGCTCGACCCACTTCTTCATCTGGACTTCTCAGAGTTGAAAAGAATAACATGATCAGAGCGCAGAGGGGGGAAAGAGATTTCTGATAGCTAAAGGCATCTGATTGTTTTAGGTTTTAGGAATTTCTGCACTGAATGAATATTTAGTTTCTGCGCTTTAGCTGCAGAAAGCTAAAAATTCATATTTTTTACACTTTATGGATAAAAGTGGGCAAAGACTTTTTAAATCAACATAAAGTAAAGTCAGTTTTTTGAAAAACAAACAAAAAAAGTTTTAATGTTAGATCCCCAAAATGCCACCATGTCTCTGGGACTTTTTGTTTAAAGGAAACATTTTATAATTTGTATAAGTTATAATAGCTCTAAGGTCGATACAAAACATGTTCATGAAGCTCTTTGCACTAAATCCCTCTCACATAAAGCAGTTTCAGCATTTCTATTCTTGACGGTTTCAGTATCTTCCAGAATGAACCATTTCAGGGCTCTGTCACTTTAACAGAACAAGGTGTTGCTGGCCACGCCCACCCATCCTCCATTCAGGCTGCTATTGGCCGTATTCGAGATAAGCCAGTTGTGCGCAGATTAGATCAGCGGTGATCGGCGAGCAGTGCATGCCGGTTAGATTCGTGTCCGACTTGACGCCGACTTGCTCTGACGTCATGCATACGTAGGCAACGATAACCTCGTGAGATCAAGGCGGCCGCAGATTTTGGAGCAAGGCGCTGCAGTTGCTCTCCCTCAGCTGCAAAACCTAGGGGATGTCGGGAAACGCCTGGCTCTCACCTGATCTAAGATCTAATTGGTCCATATTTTGATCCAAACATCCGGTGGTAGAACATGAAATGTTAGTTGGTCACATGTATTCTGTAAATCATGTAACGTTAATGATGACAACTATATAGGCCATAAGGAGAAATGTGTTTTGTGTTCTTTTGTCACGTTTCCTATGAACACACTGAAGCTACAGTTGATAAGCTTTACTTATTATTACAGTCATGTCTCCATATACAATATATGATATCCACAAGCACGTGAGGATGTGTTTCAGCTGCTAACAGGCACCAGAATTAAAATTGAAAATTGAACAATTATGAACTCTAACGCGATATCTTCATCCATCGTCACCCCCGAGCTACACATGCAGGGAATTCTGTCCGACTTAAACGCCGGCTTTCAGCCCCTCCCCCTACTGCTTCCGTCTGCTCTCGTCTGTTTTCCAGGCGAGGCGCTGCTCAACTCGAACACGGCCATTATCTGAGAAGCTCCCCTGTGGAGGGGCTCAGAGTAGAGCTGCTCCTCCTCTAGCTGATGCTCTGTCTTGCTCATGAGAAGTGGCTCTGTTCTGACTTCTCTGTTTGTGATGTCACAAATCAGGATTTTTTAAATGGCTCATTTTAATCAGATAATTCCTAAAAACCAAACCGTGACAGAAAAAGGATGGACGTGTTTTTCTCCCACCTCTGTTATATTTATGGATGCAGTAGAAACCCACATGGCAGCACAAACAATGCAAAAGGTGATTTCAACTTAATCTCCTGTAAATTAGCAATATTTTCTAATTAACCTCTGCTCAGCTTAGTCTTCTCATTATTAAAAGCTTTAAAACCGAAAAAGGAAGCAGATTGTGTTTCTGTTTAGGTCTGATTATAATTTTCAATTTTATTTTTCTAATTTAGCTTCCATTGTTGGTTGTTATTATTTTTACCATTGTTATATGGAAGATGAGGATGACGTTTCTTTATTTAATATGAATGTTTTTCCTTTTTGTTTTTCTTCTTGTCATTATCCCCATGACTGCCTTTTCTTTTTCCTGTTTTCTGACTACATGTTTGATTATTTATTTAGATGAAGCCAGTGGTCTCCATCCGGCTGTCCTGTATTTACCGTCACCTTCAGAATAAAAAACATGTCATATCGGTTCCAGCTAAAATAGCCGTATGTTCAACAGTGATAAACTGTAAAACCATGACAGGAAAAACATGTGAATTATAAAACTATCTAAAGCTGTTGATTTTGTGTGAAGTTGCCATGTAAAAATTAATTGGTGAAAACAGTAATTTGTACATTTTACTTTGTGAAGCATTAATAATTCGACTGTTAGGCAATCTTGCATCATTTTTTAACGGAACATTTCCTTAAAGATTATAAAAGTGATTTTTACATTTATTCATTGAAAAACGTTCAACTTTTTATTGCTGGCAATGGTGTAAGGAGTTTACTCCCTGGTTCCCAGAGTGCTTAGCGACATTTAGTTGAGATCTGGCTGAACCGTTTCAGAGGGAAGTGGCGTTCTGGACCTGACTCATGAATGCACATTAAGACTGTGCTGCTGTTCAATACTAATGTCCTTACCTCTGAATGCTTATGACTGCTACGATTTTACACGCATGTGCAGTTGAAAAACATGAACAGCAATTAAGAAGGCAAAGCTATAATATGCGGTTAGGACCTCAATGGCAGTTAATCGATTAATTAATTATTTGAATTGGATTGTATGTAATGAGGAAAACCTTTAGAATTTTGGTTTTAGTTGCACAAATTTTATTTAGTTGATATTTTCATGTTAATTTTACTTGAAAATAATATTTTTTCAAGTAAAAACATTTTATTCTATAGTAAAATACTGACGTCTGTACAATTTTTTTTACCATAAAAACAAAAAAAATACCTTCTTACCGTAAAAAAATCTGACAAAAACTTTTCCTATTATTTAATTGTACCGTCCCTATAACCCCAACTGCCTGCGTTTATCATTAATTCTATGTTTTTTTTACAGTGAACTTTGACAGTAATTTAAAACTTTTGAGTGATCTTGAGAAAAATAAAGGGCTAAATACTAACAGTAACTCATGAAACATCTAGCTGCCACACCTTTTGCTTAAAAACCAACAAAACAAAAAACAAAATAACATTCTGTAACATTAACTCTAGCTGCAAACTGGTCATACTCCTAACAATTTGTGATTTTTCTCTCACTGTGCAAAGACTTAGTTTGGACGTGCTACAGACGTGGTCTGGACCGACAGACTCAATATATTCAATTCAATTCAATTCAAGTTTATTTATATAGCGCCAAATCACGACAAGAGTCGTCTCAAGGCACTTCACATATTAAACATTCCAATTCAGGTCAGTTCATTAAGCCAATCAGAAATAATGTTTCCTATATAAGGAACCCAGCTAATTGCACTAAGTCACTGACTAGTGTCAGTGACTATACAGCAATCCTCATACTAAGCAAGCATAAAGCGACAGTGGAGAGGAAAACTCCCTTTTAACAGGAAGAAACCTCCAGAGGATCCTGGCTCAGTATAAGCAGCCATCTTCCACGACTCACTGGGGATGGAGAAGACAGAGCAGACACACACACACACACACACACACACACACACACACACACACACACACACACACACACACACACACACACACACACACACACACACACATGCACGCACGCACACACACACAAAGTCAAGTAATGTTTCTATAGTTATATTGTGATTTCTTAGTAAATATTCTATTTGGCGAGAGATAAACTTTATTGTATTTATCCTAGTGGATCTATAATTAAACAGGTAAACTAGTAGTAGCACATCCAACGTCAAGGAAAGTAAAAAGTTATTATCAGGAGAGGGAGAATGTTTAAGTGGTTAGCAGCAGTGTGCTAGTCGATGGCCCCCTCCATGAGGCCACCACAGCTCAGCAGAAGATCATTCTAGCTTCTTCTGGGGAGAAAAACACTTAGAGAGAAAATAAAGTTAACAGCTGAAATAGCTCAAAATAATACAGTTAAAGAGCAGACTGTAGAAGAAAGCAGTAGAGTGTGAAAAGGGGTCAGTGTATCCTCCAGCAGTCTAAGCCTATAGCAGCATAACTACAGAGATAACTCAGGATAATCTATCATATTTAGATGGAGGCATGTTGGAGTCAGGGCAAGGGAGAGTCGTCTTTACCGACTGTACACTCCACCTTCCTCTACTCACCCACTTGTCCAGATTTAGGCTAACATAAGATTTTAACCATAGACCCTATCAAATAAAATGTTTTAAGCCTATTCTTAAAAGTAGACAAAGTGTCTGCCTCACGGACTAAAGCTGGGAGCCGGTTCCACAAGAGAGGAGCCTGATAACTAAAATATCTGCCTCCCTTCCTAATTTTAGATATTCTGGGAACCACCAGTAGACCTGCATTCTGAGAGTGAAGTGCTCGATTAGGAACATATGGAACAATCAGATCACTGATGTCTGATGGAGCTTGATTATTAAGAGCTTTATATGTGAGAAGAAGGATCTTAAAATCTATTCTGAATTTAACAGGTAGCCAATGTAGGGAAGCTAAGACAGGAGAGATATGATCTCTCTTTTTAATTCTCATCAGAACTCTAGCTGCAGCATTTTGGACAAGCTGAAGACTTTTAACTACATTCAGTGGTCTTCCTGAGAGTAATGAATTACTGTAATCCAGTCTTGATGTAATAAATGCATGAACTAGTTTTTCAGCATCACTCCTGGAAAGGATGCTTCTAATCTTAGCAATATTCCGAAGGTGGAAAAAGGAAATCCTACAAACTTGTGAAACCTGGGATTTGAATGACATGTCCTGGTCAAAGATAACACCAAGGTTCCTTACTTTGTTCTCGGAGATTAATGTAATGCAATTCAGGTCAGGTGATTGGCTAAGCAATTTCCTTTTCTGAAGTTCTGGTCCAAAGATGAGAACTTCCATCTTGTCTTGATTTAAAAGCAAAAAGTTTAGAGTCATCCAAATTTTTATGTCCTCAAGACAAGCCTCTAATCTACCCAACCGATTAGGTTCATCAGGGTTAATGGATAAATATAACTGAGTATCGTCAGCATAACAGTGGAAGTTTATCCCATGCTGTCTAATGATTTTACCAATTGGGAGCATAGATATATAGTAAAAAGAATTGGTCCAAGCACTGAACCCTGTGGTACTCCACAAGTAACCCTGGAGTATGAAGATTTGTCATGTACATTTACAGAATTAAATCTGTCAGACAGGTAGGATTTAAACCAGCCTAGCGCTGTTCCTTTGATCCCTACAACATGTTCAAGTCTTTCTAAAAGAACATTGTGATCAACTGTGTCAAAGGCAGCACTGAGATCTAACAAGACTAGAACAGACACAAGATTCTTATCTGAGGCCATGACAATACCATTTGTAACTCTCACTAATGCAGTTTCAGTGCTGTGATACTCTCTAAAACCAGACTGAAATTCCTCAAATAGAGCATTAGTGTTTAAATGCTCACATACTTGGATGGCCACTATTTTCTCCAGGACTTTGGATAAAAAATGGAAGGTTAGATATTGGTCTCTAATTCATTGGGTCATCTGGATCCAGAGAAGGCTTCTTAAGTGAAGGTTTGATAACAGCAACCTTAAAATCTTGTGGTACATATCCATTTACTAAGGATAGATTGATTATATCTAGAATGGGGGCAGTAACCAAAGGAAATGCTTCTTTAAATAATTTGGTTGGGATTGGATCCAAAATGCAAGTTGAAGGTTTAAATGAAGCTAATATTTTTGATAACTCTGAAAGCTCAACTGGATCAAAACGGTTCAAGCACAGATGAGGTTCTACAGTTACCTCTGATGCTGCCTCACTTACTGAGGAAGAAGAAATCGCATTAGGGAGGATGGTAAAGATTTTGTTTCTAATAGAATTAATTTTACTTGTAAAAAAAATCCCATGAAGTCATTGCTGCTGAGGGCTAAGGGAATAGGTGGCTCAGAGCTATGATTCTGTGTAAGTTTAGCAACTGTACTGAAAATAAATTTAGGATTATGCTTATTCTCCTCAATTAGTGCTGAAAAATAAGCAGTTCTAGTTTGTCGAATTTATTTTTATAAAGCACAAGACTATTTTTCCAGGATAGGTAGGCCTCCTCATGGTGTGTAGAGCGCCATGTTCTCTCCAATTTCCTAGAGTTTTGTTTTAAGGCTCGTAAAGGAGAATTAAACCAGGGAGCCAACTTCCTGTCCCTAATTACCTTCTTTTTTAAAGGGGCAACATCATCTAATGCCACACGTAAAGAGGAAGTTACATTATGAACTAAGGCATCAATTTGTGAGGGGCTGGAACTGAAAATATTGCCCTCTGCTACATGCCTCTTAGATGCTGAGGACAGTAAATATGGAACAGTTGATTTAAAAGATGCAACTGCGTTGTCAGATAGAGACCGACTATAGTGAAATTTACTTTCATGTCTCGAGAACTCAGTTATAAAAAACTCAAAGGTTATCAGAAAGTGGTCCGAGAGGACTGGATTATGTGGAAAGATTGTTATTTCCTCACACTCAATGCCATACGTCAGAACAAGGTCCAATGCATGATGGCAGGAGTGGGTGGAGCTATGTATTCTTTGAGTAAAACCAACTGAGTCTAAGATATTACTAAAGGCTACATTGAGGCTATCATTTTCACTGTCCACATGAATATTAAAATCCCCCATTATAATGACCTTATCAGTATTTAGCACCAAATCAGATAAAAAATCAGAGATCTGATCCAAAAACCCAGAGTAAGGGTCTGGTGGACGATATAAAACTACAAACAAGAGTGGTTTTACAGTTTTGCAATCTGGATTAGGAAAACTAAGAATAAGATGTTCGAATGAACTGTAGCTATTAATTGGTAAGGGACTGATTAATAAGTCCGAATGAGAAATGGTTGCTACTCCTCCTCCTCGCCCTGTACTTTGAGCAATATGATGATTTAAATAATTTGAAGGAGTCAACTCATTTAAGCTAACATAGTCCTCTTGCTGCAGCCAGGATTCTGTGAGAGGGAGCAAAGAGATCTGATTATCACAAATCAACTCATTAACTAACAAAGTCTTAGAAAAAATGGATCTAATGTTCAACAACCCACATTTAATTTTTCTAGTTTTCTGCTCAGTTGAATTTGTTCTAATATTCATGAGATTTCCATGATTTGCTTTATTAAACCTGATATTTAATCTGTGTGGTTTTGGCCGTGGGCAGGACACTGTCTCTATGGGGTAGTGGGTGGGTAACAGTACAGAAGCTGCAGAGGGGTGGGTTAAACTACGACTCTGCTTCCTGGTCTGGACCCTGGGTTGTCATGGAGGACTAATAAAACTGGCCATGTTACTAGAAAGAAGAGCTGCACCATCCACAGAGGGATGGATGCCGTCTCCCCGCATCAGACCAGGTTTTCCCCCAAAAGTTTTCTAATTATCAATGTAGCCCACGTTGTTTTCAGGACACCACCTAGACAGCCAGCGGTTGGACAGCATGTGGCTAAACATGTCGTCACTGGTCCGATCAGGCAGGGGGCCAGAGAAAATTACGGAGTCCGACATTGTTTTGGCAAACTTACACACCGAAGCAACATTAATTTTAGTGACCTCCAATTGCCGTAACCGGGTGTCGTTACCGCCAGCGTGAATAACAATCTTACTGTATTTACGCTTATCCTTAGCCAGCAGTTTCAGATAAGATTTAATGTCACCCGCTCTGGCCCCAGGTAAACATTTAACTATGGTTGCTGGAGTCTCTAATGCCACGTTTCTGACTATGGAGCTGCCAATGATCAGAGTCGGCTTGTCAGTGGGTGCGTCACTGAGCGGGGAAAATCTGTTAGAAATGTGGACGGGTTGGTGGTGGCCCACGGGCTGAGTTCTATGCTTCCTGCGTACCATCACCCAGCTGGCCTGAGGTCCCGGCTGCTCGGGTTCTGCTGGAGGATCGCTACGGGGTGGTTCTGAGCTAGTTAGCCCTGCACTAGCTAAGTAGCTATGGCTGTTTACGGGTTTTTCAACAGCGCGGAGCTGGGACTCCAATTCCGACACCCTCGCCTCCAAAGCTACAAAAATACTACATTTATTACATGTACCATTATCGCTAAAGGAGGCAGAGGAGTAACTAAACATCTGACACAGAGAGCAAGAGATAGGAGACGGAGAAGCAGAGACAGAAGTAGCCATAGCCGTGCTGAGGCTAAGCTAACTCGACGAGCAAACTGTTCAACACCAAATAAACTGCGTGCAAACTCAAATGGTTCCCTAAAAGCTAGGTGGAACAACAGAAAATGCGTGTTTTAGCATGCTTATGTGCTACAATAACTCAGAGGTATCCAAGTACAGAGAAATTATATCAGTTTTAGCGAGCCCCAAACACCAAACAGCTACACGGAGTGCAACACTGAAAACAGGAAACGCCTTACTGCCAGGTGCAGCCAATCAGCCCTGATCTGTAGGACCATGCCACATTGACTGTTTGCAGGGAAGAAAATGTTCTTCCTGGAAGCATATTGTTTCAGTTAAACCCTGAAAAACGTTACAAACTCTTGCAATAATTGCTTTATTTTAGACTCTCATGCAGCAGGAGATAAAGAAAACCAGGAGAAATGCAGTTAATAGACTGAATGCAGTTAATAGACTGATCTAAACGAGCCAGCAGTGGGCCTGGTCAAAACCTCACAGCAGCTTTGCGCTGTCCATGGTGCTGAAATTGGAAATCCAGTTTTTCCCTACTGTTTTGAATATTTTTATTTAAAGACTTGAAATGACAAAGATATCGAGTTGCATGTTATCTTTTTGGACTTCTTGTGAACCAGAAAGCCTCAATCTATGTTCTGTTTTTATCTTGGCTGAATAGGTCTCCACAGATGTCGCTATGCTGGTGACATTCCTGTCCCACTGGACACAGCAGGTAAAAACCAAATCTCACCTCAGCATCAGCATCTCTAATGAGGAACCAGCCAAAAATGGGCTTTTCTCTTTCATGTGACTGTTGTGACCGAGGCGTCGCTGTTGATCACGTGTTTTCATTTTCTTTAACTCGCTCCGTGCACGCTGATGTATGTTGTAGCGGAGCGGCTCAGTAAATCGCCCCCTCGGCTGCCCTGCATAAGCCCTTGTAGCATCTCCACCACCACGCTTTTGTATCCTCCCTCCCTCCCTCCCACCCTTCCTCCCCTCCTCCACATCCAGTACTCCCTCTTGCGCGCGCGGTAAGCAGCAGCAGCGGCTCCAGCGCTTCTCTGACGCACTATTGGAGATGAGCATCCCAGTCCCGCAGGCTGTCAGGACGCACGCTCTCCATCTCTCCCTCCCTCAGACTTACACCTCCAACTTCGACTGTATCAGTCCGTTTTGCACATAATTTTCCATTTTTTCTTTCTTTCTTTATTTCTTTCTTCCCGTTTCCTAATGTTTCACATCGAGCTCTGCGTTTGGCGGTGAGGAACACAGTTGGCGTCTCCTGGTTGGGAATTTACTCCGTTGGGAAGGACAGACGGATGCGATTAATTTTTCATCCACATTTCTTCATTTTTGGAGCTTCTTTCATAACATCTTGTGAGGAGTGCTTCAGATTAAAGGTGAGAAGGGTGCGAAGTGATCGGGATGATGGATCAGATCACGGACACCGAGAGGCTGTAAATCTCCATCTGCATCCGGAGTCCTTGGAATATTCTTACGCGGGTGTTGAGTAGAAAATTTGTGTCGGTTTGCGGTTATAACCCGCACAAGCAGCGTGCCCACTGCAGGGGCTGCTGCGCCTTTTCCTTGATAGGTGGACTACCGAGAATCTCAGACGAGCCCGAATCTGCCATGCCCAAGCAGTGAGCGCTCGGTGGGAACTGATTCAGCCACCCTGCTCGGTAGCATGTCTCCAGCCCGGAGGGAGATGTTCCTCCCAGCGGGGTGCCTGGTCCTCTCTGCTCTGCTGCTGCACCCTGCTCTGGCCAAGGTGTGCAACGACCGCACCAAACACGGACAGGACAACAGCTGGTTCACTAGAGACGGGGAGAACCTGCCCATCATGGTCCTGATGCCCATGAACGAGTCAGCCTTGATGAGCAGCATCAGCCAGGGGATCGAACCTGCGGTCCAGCTGGCCATCCAGCACATACGGGAGTCCAGGAAGTACCCGTTCTCACTCATCACCAAAATCTACGACACTGAGGTAAACACACTGTGGATGGCGAGTGTGTGCTTGGGTCTGTGCGCGTGCACGAGTGTATGCGCGCATCGCCGCGCAGCGCTCTGCACAGTCAGTGTCCCTCCAAGGAGGGGGGAACAGATACTTGTGACCGCATAGTCCTGCTTCTTTTGCGCCGAAGTGAACTCATGTCATGTGCATTTGCGCATCAGTTGCAGCACTCCGCTGCAAATTAAACCCCACTCCGGCTTTATTTTTATTTTACAAACGACACATTATTCAAGGACTTTATTCACCTTCAGTCACGAATCACTGCTTCTCCCCCCGAACAGCAGAGGTCCGGTTCACGTCGCGCCTGAAGATGGCGGTAATTGGTTAGTGAAGCCACTCCACTCAGGCTCCACATTATGATTTATTTATTAACAACTTCAGTTCAAGTCCTCTGAAGTTGAGCCATTACTAATCTTTCACCAGGACTGAAAGGACGTTTCTCACAGGAAAACGGGAAGCACTGGCGTGCCTGGAAAATTTTCAAAGGGGCACCAGGGAAATTTTTGAGGTGGCACACTAAATTGGTCCCGATAGTAACTCTGGGAGGGTTTAGCTGCTAGCTGTGCATTACTCATTCTTCTGTTTTGTTAAAAAAAAGAAAAAAGAAAAAGAAAAAAGCCTGTGCACCCAACACAACAACCTCAAATTTGAGAAACAAACATTTACACTTCAGATATGACACAATTTCAAGCTGCTATTTCAATTATTGTTTCAAATTTTAATGCTTATTTCGGTTTCAACATACAAATTTGAGATTTCTACATTTAAAACATGTTGATGCTCAGGGATTTGCATATAATTGTGATTTATTAAACAAATGTCTTATAAATATTATCATTAAATGTGTTTATTAGCTTTAATATTTAGAATAAAATAGAATAGAATAGACTTTATTGATCCCACAGTGGGCAAATTGACTATTGTGCAGCACAAACACTTACAGAAATGCAAGAAGTAAACACACAAAGGCAATTTGTGTGACAAACCTCGTCTCGTCTCGTCTCGTCTCGTCTTCCTCCGCTTATCCGGGTCCGGGTCGCGGGGGCAGCATCCCAACTAGGGAGCTCCAGGCCGTCCTCTCCCCGGCCTTGTCCACCAGCTCCTCCGGCAGGACCCCAAGGCGTTCCCGGACCAGATTGGAGATGTAACTTCTCCAACGTGTCCTGGGTCGACCCGGGGGCCTTCTGCCGGCAGGACATGCCCGAAACACCTCCCCAGGGAGGCGTCCAGGAGGCATCCTGACCAGATGCCCAAACCACCTCAACTGGCTCCTTTCGATCCGGAGGAGCAGCGGTTCTACTCCGAGTCCCTCCCGAATGTCCGAGCTCCTCACCCTATCTCTAAGGCTGAGCCCGGCCACCCTACGGAGGAAACTCATTTCGGCCGCTTGTATCCGCGATCTCGTTCTTTCGGTCATTACCCAAAGCTCATGACCATAGGTGAGGATTGGGACGTAGATCGACCGGAAAATCGAGAGCCTGGCTTTCTGGCTCAGCTCCCTCTTCCCCACGACAGATCGGCTCAGCGTCCGCATCACTGCAGACGCCGAACCAATCCGCCTGTCGATCTCCCGATCCCTCCTACCCTCACTCGTGAACAAGACCCCGAGATACTTAAACTCCTCCACTTGAGGTAGGACCTCTCCCCCGACCCGGAGGTGGCAAGCCACCCTTTTCCGGTCGAGAACCATGGTCTCAGATTTGGAGGTGCTGATCCTCATCCCAGCCGCTTCACATTCGGCCGCGAACCTACCCAGCAAGAGCTGAAGGTCAGAGCTGGATGAAGCTAGGAGGACCACATCATCCGCAAAAAGCAGAGACGAGATTCTCCTGCCACCAAACTCGACACACTCCACACCACGGCTGCGTCTAGAAATTCTGTCCATAAAAGTGATGAACAGAAACGGTGACAAAGGGCAGCCCTGGCGGAGTCCAACCCTCACTGGGAACAGGTCCGACTTACTACCGGCTATGCGGACCAAACTCACGCTCCTCTGGTAAAGGGACTGAATGGCCCTTAACAGAAAGCCACCCACCCCATACTCCTGGAGCGTCCCCCACAGGGTGCCCCTGGGGACACGGTCATAAGCCTTCTCCAAATCCACAAAACACATGTGGATTGGTTGGGCAAACTCCCATGCCCCCTCCATCACCCTTGCAAGGGTATAGAGCTGGTCCACAGTTCCACGGCCAGGACGAAAACCACATTGCTCCTCCTCTATCTGAGATTCAACTATCGATCGGACCCTCTTCTCCAGTACCTTGGAGTAGACCTTTCCAGGGAGGCTGAGGAGTGTGATCCCCCTATAGTTGGAACACACCCTCAGGTCACCCTTCTTAAAGATGGGGACCACCACCCCGGTCTGCCACTCCCTAGGAACTGCCCCCGATGACCACGCAATGTTGTAGAGACGTGTCAACCATGACAGTCCTACAACATCCATAGCCTTGAGATACCCAGGACGAACCTCATCCGCCCCCGGGGCTCCGCCGCTGTGTAGTTGTTTGACTACCTCAGCAACTTCTGCCCCCGAGATCGGACAGTCCATCCCCAGGCCTCCCAGCTCTGGTTCCTCCTCGGAATGCGCATTGGTGGGATTGAGGAGCTCCTCAAAGTATTCCTTCCACCGTCCGACTATAGCCTCAGTTGACGTCAGCAGCTCCCCATCCCCACTGTAAACAGTGTGAGCGAGTTGCTGCCTTCCTCTCCTGAGGCGCCGGACAGTTTGCCAGAACCTCTTTGGAGCCGATCGATAGTCTTTCTCCATGGCCTCACCAAACTCCTCCCACGCCCGAGATTTTGCCTCGGCAACTGCCACTGCTGCACCCCGCTTGGCTATCCGGTACCTGTCTGCTGCCTCCGGAGACCCACAGACCAGCCACGCCCTGTAGGCCTCCTTCTTCAGCCTGACGGCTCCCCGAACCTCTGGTGTCCACCAGCGGGTACGGGGGTTGCCACCACGACTGGCACCGGCCACCTTACGGCCACAGCTAGCAACAGCCGCCTCGACAATCGCAGAGTGGAACAAGGCCCACTCGGACTCAATGTCCCCCACTGCTCTCGGGACGTGGTCAAAGCTCTGCCGGAGGTGGGAGTTGAAGACCGTCTTGACAGGTTCTTCTGCCAGGCGTTCCCAGCAGACCCTCACTATGCGTTTGGGTCTGCCAGGTCTACGCGGCATGTTCCCTTGCCATCTGATCCAACTCACCACCAGGTGGTGATCAGTTGACAGCTCCGCCCCTCTCTTCACTCGGGTGTCCAAAACATACGGTCGCAGGTCAGATGATACGACTACAAAATCTATCATCGACCTGTGACCTAGGCTGCCCTGGTACCAAGTGTACCGGTGGGCATCCTTATGTTCGAACATGGTGTTCGTTATGGCCAAACTGCGGCTTGCACAGAAGTCCAATAACAAAACACCGCTCGAGTTCTGATCAGGTGGGCCGTTCCTCCCAATCACACCCCTCCAGGTCAAGCTGTCATTGCCCACGTGAGCATTGAAGTCCCCCAGCAGGACAATGGAGTCCCCTGATGGAGCACTATCTAGCACTCGTCCCAGGGACTCCAAAAAGGGTGGGTACTCTGAACTGATATTTGGCCCATAAGCACAAACAACAGTCAGGACCCGTTCCCCGACCCGAAGGCGCAAGGAAGCTACCCTCTTGTCCCCCGGGGTAAACCCCAACACACAGGCAGAGAGTCTCGGGGCGACAAACCTTCAACCCTTAAAAACAACAAATAATGTCATGATAATGATACTTGTGTTTCCAGAACTATGCAGCATAATGGACTCAGACATAATGTACATCAGGTATTGCACAAGTATAGAACACATGCTGAATATTGCATTGATGTTATTGTTTAACAGGATAATGCCAGTACCAGTTAAACGGAGGCACTCCCACTGCAGAGGGGATGAATGACCTACTGTAGCGCTCTGTTTTACAACTTGGATGTTTCAGTCTGCCACTGAAGGAGCTGTCCATGGCCTCCAAAGTGGGATTTACGTCATGATTAAAGAAGATAACTTTGTAGTTTGTTTCTTCCATGGAGTTAAGTGGGGTGGCCAACAATTTTCCAGGGGTGGGCATGGTCCCCCTGACGACTCCTGGGGGGGGGGGGGGGGGGGGGGGAGTGGTTGTACCACTGGAAAGAGACACTTTTCCAAGCAAAAAAAGCACTCATTTACACAGTTAGAAATACATGTACTGGGAGTGGTGTTTGTGTATCCAACACCTTCATCCTTATTTTCTGCTATTTAGTTGCTGAGAAGCATTTTTGTAATTAACTCCATATTTTTCCTATGTTATTTCTGTTTCTCTGAAGCCAAGTCAGACGAAACATTGGCACATTTTAACTGAACCGCATCAATTACAAATCAATGTCCAACTTCAATTAAAAAAGCATTATTTCATCTAAAACAAACCATTTGAGTTTACACAGTAACTCAAAGTGCAACGAATCATTGCTTCAAGAAAGAAATAAGACAATATATAACACCGAATTGGTTTATAAATTATACAAAAATAACCGAACAATCACTGCTAGAACCAGTCATGATCACCGCTGCTCATCAGTTTTTTTTTTAATTATCTTAAAGGTGCATTGAAATGTAAAATTTCAAGCAATATTTAACAAATAGCGGCGTTGATGTCAAATTTACCACCGAGCTACCTGAAACTAACAAAGTAAACTATATCTAAATATGTTGATCACTCTGAAACCTTTTGTAGAACCAAGCTTGACTTCAGAAGACATCTACCTCCTTGTATTGTTTACATTAGGCATCAGTACCGTTTTCCTGGCAGACATGTTTGGTATTATGTTTGTACACAGGTGTGTTTGTGTGAGAGTGCACGCAGCTCTCTATTGACCGAGGTAAGCCCTCAGATGCAGCATGCTCTGAAACCATGGGATTAATGTGCTGTTATGAGAGTTTTTTTTCTCCTCCTATCCGCGGGAGAGAAAGATGAGCTGGAAGCAAGAGGTCAGTGGGCCATCCTCACATCCGCTTGCTGGGAATATTCACATTCTAATGCTGCCAATCAGTGGGAACTCATCAGACTACTGGTATTACATGATGTTGTGGCGAACGCTGTTGCGTAGCGATGCTAGCCTTGTTACACATCAGGTTGTGTAGAGAGCTACTACAGATTAGATCTTGTTTTAAAAAGTGACCTTCACTGAAACTGGTCGTGTTTCTCTTTAAAAGTATTTATTTGTGATTGAAACTGTCAAATCAATAATTCTCATATTAATAAAATATAATGTGATGAAGTATAATTTGCTCATTGAGATTATAATTTAGGTCAACTATTGGTTTAACGTGGAAATATAATTTGTAAAACAAACCCAAGCCAATTGATGCCAAATAAGCCTCAGAGTAAAAAGATCCACACCGTTCAACAAAAAGATGTCATTCTTTACAAGTCCAGCAGCAACAAAGCCAGGCCACTATCAATCTGTGATTTCTTATAGCCTTATTTAGCTCCCTCAGTAGCGTAGCCCGCACCTATTTTCACTTTGGTTTTAACTCTTTGCTTTCCATCTAAAGACATGACTTTCTTACCTTTACTTCCAGGCTCCACCATGATGCCAACAAAACGCTAAATTCTTCCTCTTGTTCAGCTTTTAATTTACAATTGGTGAACAGAAAAAGCTAACTGCTAGCCTTCATATTAGCTACCAACACCGAACAGCTTTTGCAACAAAGCAGCTTTAGAGACCATGCACCAGTGCTCCTACCTGAGCCACAAAATAGTTAAGTACAATTTCTGGTGAGCAGGGGCAAATGGGGTGCTGTTCAATGTGAAATTGGTTAAGTTTCTGGCTCAGGAATCACTGAAACCAGTTTGAAAGCAATAGCTTCAAGGCATAAATTCTTAAACATGATCCAAATGTTCTAATTTGCCAATGGGTAAACTAGCAAATAAAGTAAAAGTGTATATTATTTAGCTAGTTTTAGGATTTCTAGCCTAACAACATTTCCTTACCAATTGGCAGAATTTTTTATTCGAAACAAGAACAGTTGGATCAAATTTAAGAAAATGTAACCTAATTAAGTAATGTTATTTTCTAAATATTTTTTTCTTTGTCGACTAAAAATAAGATAGAATGTCTAAAATGAGGTTTTCTTACTTTCTTAGTATGCAGTTTTTGCATTGTGGACGGAGTAAGCAAAAGGTTCTTAGAAAGATTAGAAATCTTGAACCAGCAAAATAATCTCCTGTTAGATTTATTTGCTAGTTTTAAGAAATCTTTCCAGTCAAGATTTTTTAATCAAACATTTTATTTTTTCACATTTAGGACTATTCATCTTGTTTCAAGTAGTGATGTTTGCAGACAAGAACATGCTTTACTTTTCTGAGTAAAAATAAGATAAAACCTCTAAAGCCAAGCTTTTTACACCATCAGTCTCACTCACATGTTTTATGATGTCATCCACATCCTCCATTCCCACTGTCCACTGCTCTCTCCTCTACCCACACACCATTTAAAGTCCTGATGCCCACATCTCTCCACATACCACATGCTTATGTCAGGAAGCAATACATGCATGAGTGCGCTTGTTGCAGTTAGCAGCAGGCCGAGTGTGTGCCTGTGTAAAGTTTGTGCATGTACACATGTTTATGTGTGGCTTCTGGGATTTAGCCGGGCAGATGTAAGTAATCAGTCCCCGAGCAGAGGCTCTTTATCCCTTTATCCCGTCAGCAGAGCCATCGGTAGACTGAGCAGGCCCAGTCTGTTCCCCTGGTGCTGTAGACCTAGACGGTGGTGCTGATGATGGGGATGCAGAGGCACTCTGTGGCTGTTTCACAGAAAAAGGTCTGAGACCTGAGGTTAGTTGGTGTGAGAAGGAAGGAGCAGCTGGAAATGTCCACACGTTAAACACTCCTCATGGTGTGAAACTCATCCGAATATATTTGGAGATGTTTTGGTGAGCATTTTGGGCTTTTAGCAGAGTCTTTGAGGTAGAAAAGAAGCTGGGAGGATTATTTCAACTGGGAGGCTTAACAGTGAAGCGCATTCTGGTCCTCCATTGCAGCTCTTGATGTGTGAGCGTGGGTTTTAGAGTAGCCAAGGACTGATACTGTAACTCTGCAGGCTTAGAGGATCAAAGCTTTGGACAGGACAGGAAGCACTGGAAGAAGATGGAAGGAAGCCTTTGGGCAGTGCTAGGCTAAAGTACTAGTTTACCAGATTAGGGAATCGGTGAAAATAATTAAATAGAATTCAGTTTTTAAGGCATTTTTATGTAAAAAGTCATAACCCTCAAATGTTTAGCTTTGAATTTTAAATAGAACTCCACTTCATGTTAATAAATTGAAAAGGGAGAGTATGTTTTGGCACTACCCACCAGAATAATAAAAAACATGTCCTAAGGTAAATATTTTCATTTGGGGATATACAAGAAAAGTAAATAGTTGACTTTCTCCTTTCATCAATTTGAATTAAACATGACAGGCTTGCCGATGCTTTTGCTCTGATCCAATTACCTGCTGGTTTTTCTTGCCTGCGAGTGGTCTAATCTCATCTGAGACAACAAGCAAATTAGTCCACTCTCTGCAACTTTACTTCTGTGTTTGCTTTAACAAGAGCATTTCTAATTTGGAAGAGCAAACCACACTGATAAAGTGAAATTGATAAAGGGGATTGTGCTTTTAGCTGTCAATTTCTGAAACCTGACATTGAAGCGCTCATTCACTCATTATTTGAATACATGTGCAGAGGTCTGTAGCATAAATTAATGCTTGTGAGTCTAGCGCTGTGGAAAAAACATGATCTCTGGCGCTTCTTTTCCAGAAAGTAGAAGTTAACTGGAGGAGTGAGGAGCAGTTTTAATTCCTGCTATTTTGACTTCTTGTTGGCTTACATCAACACAACTCTACCACTGATTTCATTTTCTCTGCAACGTTGATGTTTTATCTCCACAAATAACACAAGCCTGAAGGAGTTGTTGTGGGGTCGCTAATGCTAACGGTTAGCATCTACTAGCCAAAACACATTCTACTGTTTTCTAGATGCTTAATCAATAGCAACGTTCCCTATTGCTAGTCAAGATGGGCGAGTCCATGAATGCTAATTTTCAGTGTGCCAGAGATGTCAGGCTTTTTTTTTACCCAATCGTTTCCTCGTCTATTGTCTTTCAGCAGCTAAAGCAGGAAACCAGGTTAGAAGACGATTTTCCAGTCCAGTCTGCATGTTAAACTCAGAGGGATGAATCATCAAAAATAACAAGTAAAAAACAGTGAACTTGTTCTTTAAAGCACAGTTTGCAGGTAGAGACGGCCCTCCTGGCCCTGCACACAGACCTTCGCTGCCTCCCCTGAAGGACTAGCTGCAGCATGTCACATTTGTGCACACGTTAGTAGACCACAAACTACAGTGCAGTGCACTTGTTCACAGGAGGTTGAACACTCCCTTGAGCATGTGTAAGGCACTCTGTCATTTAGTCGCAAAACATTACGTTTCTGTACAAAGGCATCAACATCACTTTGCTGCTAACCTAGGGTCTTAAGTCAGGGGGAAGGTGGGCGAAGCAGCTCGTCTCATGGTTGAGAAAATTAGTCGCGGCGAAGTGTTTACATTTATTTCACCTCATGTTGAACTCGCTGCACTAAAATCAGACTAGTTAAACTCAGTTTAAAAAGTCTTGTAAATTGATGGCTCTTAAAATAACAAGCACACAGTTGTAGGTAATTGTGTTTTAGAGCCACTAATGCATACAGAATAAAATGCACTTTCATTTAAGTTACTATTACTAAGTAAAAAAAGTACTAACTACTTAGGACTTTGCTCTCTGTTTCCTACTGGCCAGATATTAAGAAGCTCAGTGACGACATTTCCAAGCACTATGTACTGGTTTGTGTTAATCATATGAATTTGCATTTAAGTGCATTTACTTTGCATGCATTAGTGTCTCCAACCTACCTATTACAGTGTACTCATTATTTTAGGTGTGATTCAATCACTACAGCTCACTTTTAAGCTCCTCTGTAAAAGAATCAGATGAATGGACATCTTCTACGTCAGTGCTCGATGCCACATATTATCTAAATATCTGACATCCACTTAGTGCAGCCGTGGTGACCCAGAAGGGTCGACAGAGATCGCTCGCCACCACTCCGAGGAGAGTCGGAATGCTCCAAGATAGTAGGAAGCAGCGGCATGTGACAGCGCGAGTACTCTGCAGGCATTCAGAAAGTGCTGAGTATGGCCGTATCCGCTGACCCGACACAGATAGTGGGGATCAATGTGCAGCAGCCCTTCTCATAGAACCACCAGGATCTCAGGGGAGAATCAGAGAAAGAGAGGGAGGCTGAGAAGAGTGGGGCTTTTAGATGGAAATCCTGAAATAGGGTTTTATCATCCTCAGAGCAGCAGGAGGAAATGACCACCCTCCTAACTCTTATTGGACCATAATATCACGTCTTTGTGTTAATATGTAAATGGCTATTTGGGGGGAAAGATAATTGTAAGCAATACAGTGCACAATGTCTCGGTGTCAGTTATTTTACTTGTTGTTGATTCAGTGTCTACTCACTCTTGCACGATTTTTAAGCAAAGATGCATCAGATTCTGGTAAAGTTGCAACATTCGAGCAGTAATTGCTGACCTTTGTCTGAGTCAGGCTGCCGCAGTGGCCTGGAGGGGCTGAGAGAAACAATCAAAAATGTGAACCCTCTTGATAAAAGGCTCTTATGTGCCCTAAAGCTGGCTTTACAACACACACACACACACACACACACACACACACACACACACACACACACACACACACACACACACACACACACACACACACACGCATTCACATAATTGAAACACAGCACATCTTCTCACACATATGGTTGCTGTTGCTCTCGAGCGGCGTCCCCGCAGCATCGCCTAAAGACAGGATATTGTGGTCATTTGAGCAGTTATGCGTGAGCTTTTCTTCAGCTCCAATAAAAATGGATTCACTGCCTCCTCACATCATGATGCTACACAACATCAGAGCTGGCTCAGTAGTGAAAGTAGAGAAACCAGAACAGTTTGACTGTGTAATCAGACAATGATAAGAGCTTAGTTTTAAAGAAAAAATAATATCTTCAGTATCTGGCTGTTAAAGATGACTAGAACCCATTTTGAGGCAGTGTAAGTATCGAAAAGCCGAAGAAAATCTAGTTTAGCCAAATGTCACTGGCTTTACAAATCTAAATCAGCATTAACAACAGGTATTAACTATTTTCTTAAATGTTACATTATAATGCTTTGAGCACTAACACTGAACAATGCCAAGAATTTATTCAGCGCGATTGAAGATTACACGATTTACTCTGGTTGATTTGAATTTAATTCTTCCTTTCTGGTGCATCTGACATGTGGGGTGCCTCAGGGCTTTGTTCTCGAAACCTCTGTTTTTATTTTTAACATGTCCCTCTTGAGCCTACTGATACAGATGTTTTGTTGTATATTTCCTCACTGTTAAGATGGTAATGCTCAGATTTATCTGCTGTTTAAGCTTAATGACTGTGTACAGATTTCTGTTCTTTGTAACTGGGTTTGATTAGAATTTTCACCCCAAATTATTCCCAAGTTCCTGATATGATTCTTCAGTCCCTCGGTTTTCTCACCAATCTTTCAAAATCATCTATTGAAATCCTAGAGTGTTTTTTTAAACCACCAACTCGGACATGTGACATGTCCGGCCTTTTTTCAGTGAAGATTTCTCACCAAGAGCTCATTTGACTCTTATAAATCCTGTTCTCATCTTTAAACAGGAATATTTTATAATTTAGTCTAAACTCCTCCTTGTTTATAAAATATCAAAGTTATCTTATTTAAAAATTTTACAAAGTTTCTTTTGCACAGTTTGTCTACTTTCAAACAGCCCAAAGAGTGAGGTAATCATTGCCTCCATACTTCCTGATTCCAGAGCCAATCACACATTATATTGTGGGGTTGCCACGTCTCTAATTTGACACCAGATGCACAGCAGCAGAGGTGTAGAAAGAATGATAGCCAGTAAAAGTAGTGGCCTGGAAAGTATTCCTTGTTACCCTAAGTCACAGCACCCTTTTTGTTTTACTCTAATGTTGGGTAAAGAAAGGTAGTGGCTAATGCTAAGCTAACAACGGTAACAAGAAATTTAGAAAAAAAGCGTCTAGAATTTGCAGGTGCTGATCCGTAACTGGCAACAGTTTCTTAGAGCGGACTTGTTTGTTTTGATACATGGACTGCAGTACCCAAATATAACCACAAGATGTCATTATTACTTCATGCACCGAGAACCTTTCCACCTAAACATCTTCCAGACCGTTAAGATCTGATCAGGCTCTTCTTGTTATTGTTTGAGACGTTGAATGACATTTCAAGTGTAACGCTATGGCTCCCTGACTGTGGAAAAATCTTCCACTTATTCAGGTTGGCTGCCTCAGTTGAGAGCTTTCCATTACAACAGAAAACACAACTTATCTCTTTTCTAGAAGCTTTTGTGTGTAGCACCCCTGTTTAAGGTACTTTCATATTATTTCAACACATACATGCTTACTGCCATCATGCGGACTGATGTCCTTAAAATGTTGAGGCCTAAATGTGCTAAAAGTGACTGGTAGGTATAACATCAAACCTTTTATAGAGCAATGAAAATATGTTTTTGTGCCCGCTGAAGGCGAGAGGAGAATGGAAAATGGTGTTTAGGATGAATGTGCAGGTAGAAGCACATTTGTGCATATCTGAGCATTAGGTGAACGTGATTCTATAAGATGGACTGAATCGTCCCACAATGGCGTTGATAATTATGCGATTACGCCGCAGCTTTCTGCTAAAAATGAACCCAGCGTGTTGTTAAAGGCGTCATTGTCATAACTTTAGATATTTCTGATGTATTCCTGCTACTGATCTGCTTCAGCACCAAAGGCTAGAATCTAATTTGGGTTTTTGTTAGCTCACTGGAGTAAGTGATTTTCAGTCAAAAGCTCTAATATTAGACAGTCTTATTCATAGTGGGATCAGTGAACCTCACTGTGAACCAACCTTTTATTAGAATCCAAAATTAGCATTTTAGCAGAAATAAAATAATCTATAACTCTGAATTCACTTTTAATTACAAGCTTGTCAGTCACCACACATGTAATGATGATGATAATCAGGCTATGAATTAAATAGTCATGGTTAAACTTCAGTTTATATATATATATATATATATATATATATATATATATATATATATAAACGTATATACAGGGAGGGGGGGGGGCATGCTGTAGAAGATGAAAAGTGAGCTAAAGTCCTGAAATGCTGTCTCACTAAAGCTGGGGTCTGTAGCATGATGCCATTGAGAAGAGGAAGAGGAGATTTAGAAATGTCGACCCTGCTACTCCTCCCCTTCTGGAAGGAGCTGAAAGCCACGCCTTAAATCACACACCAATAATCTAGTAGTGCAAGTAATGTTTTTGATATGTTCTTGCTCAGACACACCTGATTCTGACTGATTTATTATCTCATTAGCCTTCATCGGCTTCTGCAGGAGCTGCTGTTTACTCGTTTTAATCATATCTGCTGTGTTCAAGCTAGGAAACATCTCGAACTGGCAGGGATCCGGCACTCTGTTCTAGCACACTCCTGCAAATGCTACAAAGGCTAAAACAATAGCCTAATGTAGCATAAGGTTGAGCGCTACGCTAATCATTTAGCTCATGAAAACAACAGATAAATCCCCCTTTGCTCCCCTCCCTTCTTTTCCACAGTTAGCTTGACGTTTACAGACAGACTGGCATTATTCCAGTGTAGCTTGAGTTAGTGTTCCTAGTTAGGTTGGTGGGCTAACTTTGTGTCAGTGCATGCTGGGAGCTGTGGCGCATTCTAGTTGATTGGCAGCTCCCTCTTGTGACAACGCTACTCTGTTGGTCAACGCTCTAGGCTGCTGTAAATGATCTGTTTAGCTGTAGAGGCTAGGGGAGGGGCTTATGGGAAATATAGGGAGCCTAAGCCACGCCCATCTATTTCCGGACCATGGGTCCCCAGAAGAACGAAAAAATGAATGCGTCAATGGGGGCTAAATAGGCTATTTTCTAATTCCACTTGTTTTGTTCCATGGATTTCACATATGATGCCTGTGAATTTCAAAGAAGCATTTTGATACCAAGAACACGCTTATTTTAGAACAGGGGGAAACATTATTTTAGGATTTGTGCGATTTAAGTCCAAGACTGCAAATGTGTTTCACGAAAGTGACGTCATGGAACCAGACACGGAGAAAACTGAAGGAAAAGGGCTGTAAGTTTAGCTAACTTTCCACAGACGGAAAGAACCACCGTAAATCTGGTAATTTGGTAAGTAGCAGCTACGTTAGAGAAGAGGAGATTATGTGGTGATGTCACATATGCAGCGCGTCGATTTCTGCTGTGTAGTCATGCTAATTACAAACTTACAAGCTAATAAATCTCAAAGTACGTGACTGGCGTGGTCGAAACACCCATCATTACTTTATTTAAATTGCGGTACAGCATATGTGCGATCCAGGGTGTACAAAATAGCCTTTTTAGCCCCGTTGACTTGCATTCATTTTTTATTTCTTACGGGGACCCATGAGCCGACCAGAAAGGGAGGAGACTAATTAGCCTGCCTATAAATGATAAATGATTACCTACTTTATATAACATGGTAGTCACATTTAAGCATTTTTAAAGTTACTTTAAATGTTTTGAACTGCATAGCCCAGATTCAAGGTGTTACAAATATAAAAACAATTCAGTTCATCTCTGGTTTCCATGCTTCTAGCAGAGCTAAAGACACTGTCTCACTGCTTTGAGACTGTTGGCAACAAACAGCAAAGCTGCATTTATGAGGGTGTTTCATAATCTTTATAAAAGTTTTCACTTTGCTCATGTGAGTTGGAACGGTTTTCACGTCGAGGGGATTGGCTCATCAGTGTCATTCTATGTGTCCGGCACCTGTCTCACATTGTTCTCCGTTTAGTCTGCAGTCGATGAAATGTGACGGAAAACACAAAAAGACATCTACACACCAAGATTGAATTTCAAATGGAAAATTAACATGGCATTAACATTTTCTTGCAATTAAATGTTGAATTAAAAAAACTTGCAATTCAGTGTTTCCAATGGAGTTTTGCAGATTAAAAAATTATTTTGTGTCATCAACAGTTACATTTTTGCATGACATTGCAAGTGATGTCAAGCCAAGCTATTAGCACACACAATCAACACTGCAAACATGTACCTGCTATTGTAGCTACATGTGTGACATGCTCAGTGATGAAAAAACCCTGTAACCTCCAAAAAGAGGCGTGAGAGCACAGTTGTGTGTAAAGTGTACAGCCTGGGTTGGCTGAATGGTTTTGTCATACTTGCGATGTTCGAGCTCTGTTTCCTGCAGACAGGACCGTGTGTTTTTGTGCTTATGGTAACCAGCCTCAGGAGAAATATCCTGCTGCAGCACATTGTGAGAATTTCCATCACCAAGCCACTTTGGATGTTTGTAGGAGCTGAAGACCCAGCAAGAAAAATGTTCATTATTTTACTTTCTTCCCATTCAACACAAAACTGCTGTTTTAACAAACGTGTCAAGTTTCATCTGAATGTGCGTCAGTGCTGATTTTAGTTCCCACTAATGCTTGCAGACACACACACATGATCTCAGATGCTACATTTACCTCTCTGCTTGCACGTTTCTGTCCTGTGAGTGGACAGATATGAAGGGATTACCATGGGACGGGTGCATCACAGTCCACAGTCATTAGTGATTGGACGACTACTCCCTGTGTGTTCCCGTCTGTTGGGCTCAAAGGGACTAATGCACAGCAATAAGCAGAGAGAGTGTCCTCGCTGTTCCTGTAATTACATTAAAACTCATATCATTCCTTGCAAAAAAAAAATAAACACACACACATGTATGTATATATATACATATATATGTATATATATACATATATATGTATATATATACATACATGTATGTATATATATACATATATATGTATATATATACATATATATGTATATATATACATATATATGTATATATATACATATATATGTATATATATACATACATGTATGTATTCACACATGTATGTATATATATACATACATGTGTGAATACATACATGTATGTATATATATACATACATGTATGTATTCACACATGTATGTATATATATATATATATATACATATATATGTATATATATATACATATATATGTATATATGTATATATATATATATATATATATATATATATATATATATATATATATATACATATATATATATATATATATATGTATATATATATATATATATATATATATATATATATATATATATATATATATATAAGAGAGAGAGAGAGAGAGAGAGAGGAAGAGAAACCAGATGTTTGACTCTGTGTGTGTGTGTGTGTGTGTGTGTGTGTGTGTGTGTGTGTGATGACAGCACAGTGTGTCTTATTGTAGCATGTGTGCTCCATGTTCTCAGGGGTCACAGACATTTAGCATGTGTTTCCTGAGGGCAGCTCGGTTGTCATGGCCACAGGTGGGATGTATGGAGACTCAGGCAGGTGTCAAAGAGGAATAATGGCCTCTTTCCTCTCTCTCACCATGACATGTGGACACACTTCAGCAGTCTTCCAGCTACACATACAAAAGTCACACATATGGACAGGTGAAAAAATTATTTTACTCCATGCTTTTTAGTGAATATACACACACACACACACACACACACACACACACACACACACACACACACACACACACACACACACACATAAGTATGTAGGAAGATTGTTGTTGGTTTAGTGTCCAGGAAGCAGCAGAGCACATCTTGGTAGGAAGAAGCTAACTGTTAGCTTTAGCAACATCACCACACAGCAGAACTCCTTCAGGCTTGTGTTATTTGTGGAGATAAAACATCAACATTGCAGAGCAAACTGAGTCAGCGGTAGAGTTGCGTTGCTGTTAGCTAACCAGAAGCAAGATGGCAGAAAATAAACAATTAAGACCTCAAATCTTGTCGTCTGAAGCTCAACTCTGCTGTGGTTCACTTTTATTTCCTGAAACAGGACCGTTCAAGCTTTCTTCTCAAAGAGATCAACTTGCAAGGCATTAGTTTTTTACCAGAGACCACTGCAAATTTGTTGAGAAAATGGATGAACTTCACACTATAACTCTTTGCCCAGAATGGTTTGCTACACATCAGACATTTGTTCATTTACAGAGCTGCCATTTCACCTCTCTGACTACCAGGCCCTATTAGGAGAAAGCATTTGGTGAGCCTATTGTAAGTCGAGAGCGATAAGAACACACAGCAGAATCACAGATGTAACTTACACACACTCTAAGCCATACTCCCTAAGTGCCCATGCACAGTGGTAATGGTAAACACATCTGTCTTGGCCGTGTTTAAAGCTGGCGATCGGGCCACATATGATGACAAAAGGCTGTGCAGCGATGATAAGAAATCATTTCCTACCAGGCTCTATCTGACTCAGGCCTAAGCCTTGAATGGGTACATCTGTGCATGTGTGTGTGTGTGTGTGTGTGTGTTTATGGGTGGATAGTTAGATAAATTGATGGCAGAACAGATGAAATTGTTTCATCGTATGTTGTTTCAGTGGAATTATGCTTTTAAGAGCTTTTTGTTACAACGGTTCCAACTTTTTGGGAAGTAAAACCTTAACCTCTTGTTCTTCTATTGGTCATCAGACAGAAAGCTTTAGTTGAAAATATATATATATACATATATATATTTTCTTTCATTTGTCTTTGCAAACTCTTGCCATCATTTAACCCTCCCACTGTCTTTATGTGGGTGACCCCGCGAGGAAAGTTGACCATTAAGCAGGATTGATGGTTTATCCCTTGATGTCCATGTGAGCACCATCTTACCCCTGCCATGTGGACCTCAGGGGATAAACCATCAATCCTGCTCAATGGTCAACTTTCCTCGCAGGGTCACCCATAAAGACAGTGGGAGGGTTATACCCTTCATTTAAAGCCACACTTTTCAACTTTTTCATATTTTTAATACATTTTCTTGAGCCGGTATGTGCTAAAACCCTAAACAGGGTTAAAGGAAGGCCATCCAGACCCTTTCGCCCTCTGTGGCCAGAATACCGTATTTGTAACTTCAGCATGGCGGGCCGCTCTGTTAAATGGAGCTGACATACCTGACGCTGCAGTCTGCTTCCATCACCTTTCCTGGATGTTTTAGATCATGAGCACAGCTGATTCGTTTAATTTAGGGATGAATCACTCCTGTACACACTAATGAAGGATAGGAGACATTTCAGCTGTTAGATGAAGGTGTTAAAAGGATGAGCACACAGTGAGGAGATACGTTTTAGTTTCGGTTTGACCACAGAGAATTAATAACGGACACTAGGGGGTGCTAAAAGCAAGAAAAACTGCCAAGCGTAGAGATTAATGTAATATCCATGAGGTTGGATGCTGATGTGGTTCTCCACTGTACATCCATGCATGATGAGTGTGCTCTGTTACTTTAAATGCGAGTTAACTTGGTTCAGATCACGATGGTCTGACAGCGATCGGACATTTTTAAACCTGAAATAAATAAATAAATAAATGAACAAACTGGGGCATTAGAGTTCCAATACTCATGTGAGACCACAAATAATTTTCTTTTGACACATCAGAGCACACACACACACACACACACACACACACACACACACACACACACACACACACACACACACACACACACACACACACACACACACACACACACACACACACACACACACACACACACACACACACACACACACACTCGACAATTCAGTGTCACGTATTACATACATGTCTAAGAAATGCTCCTAGAAATTGAAATAAGGCTCATGATGTATAAAATTAATCTTGTCCATAGAACTGTGTTTTTTTAAAACAAACAATTGTGTTGTAGCAGCCTTGATAATAAATTAAACACACATGCAGATTCTGACATCTTTTAAACGTACGTGCGTCTGATAAACTAGAGTACAATGTGATATCTGATATCTCACGTCTGTAAACGGAGTCCTCGGTTAGGATGCGCAGCTGCAATTCCATCTGTGTCTTTTCTTCAAATAACCTGCAGTCATGAGCCGGAAAACACACAATCCAAACCAGGAAATGCTCAAATAAATGTTCTGTTAAGCTAAATGAAATGTTTAGTTGTGGGATGTTTAAAACCAGAGAAATCTATCAGAATATAAATTCATCGTGTTTTTATTGAATGGATTTATAGTCTAAAATTGACACAAGAACAGGCTTTGAGGTTTCAGGTTAACATTGAGATGCCAAAGATGCTGGAAAATAAACTAATGAAAAGGAAAAAAATCTTACTCATAACTGGAAGAGCAACTTCTTCGGATCGCTTGTACTCCATCACAAACTGCAGATGGGGAATTTGTAAAAACAGTCTTTATTTTCACCTGGATTGAGTCTGCAGCTCTGCCACGCCCATGAGCCCCGGTGTGAGCTCTATGCAAAATACCATCTTAAACCAAAATAAAATCTCCAACCCTTAAGGTCAATCTTACTTTGATACCATTGCAGTGGTTTGTTGTAGGAATGAATGCCTTGTAAGTAGTTCTCTGGGGGGGGGGGGGGGGGAAGAGTTCCGGTGCACCTGTTTGAGGACATAGAAGTCAGTTGGAGGAGAAAGTAGCTTCGGACAACAGGATTTGGAGTCTTTTTTCCTGATACTTGGACAACTCTCCTCTGGTTAGCTAACAGCAGCACTGACTCTGTTTTCCTTGCAAAATTGACATCACAAGCCTGAAGGAGTTCTGCCATTCTTTCTTCTTCTGGCTCTTGGAGAGTACAGACGCTTTTCCTCCTCTCCTCCCTATCTCTTTGTCTGTCTTGGGGTGTACGGTGCTTCTGCATTTTTTCTGGAAACTGGAAATTATTAAAAATGGACCTGGTCAGCTGGTCTCTCAACGCGATTGACAAGATTTTTTCAATGATGAGAACGGGAGAAGGGGCTCCCGGTTGCCCCTCTGGGACAGAGCCAGCTGGGCATATCATGGACTCCTGGAAACAGTGGAAGCTGATCTGCCTCTCTCAACTGTCTGTAGAGGATTCTGAAGACGTCTGGATATACGTGGTGTTGGTGTCGGGTTTCCTGCTGTTTGGCCTGAGCGGTTGCCTGGCTTACTGAAAAATGAATGATATTTCGAGGAATATTGGCTCATTCCCGGAGCTCAGGGATGGATTACACCGCGCTGTAAATGCGAACACAAACTCATATAATTGTCGAGATGAGTCGTAAGCTTGGAACTTTGGCTAAGATTCAGGCTCTGGCACAGAAGGTGGATTCGATCAAGGAGAGAGTTGACGGGACAGCACGGGTTGGGAATAGATTAATTTACGCCATTATTGGATTTAGAGGGGTTGGAGACCAACAGAACTTTAAGACAGAGAGGAAATTATCTCTGCCTGGCCCCCCAAAAAAGTTCTTATCTGAATCTGGTACCCTTGAGCCTGTGAGGCTGAAGCGATAACGCCCCCTCAGAAGAAATGTGGAATGCTGCTGTCGCCATGGCAACTCTGTCTCCCTATCCCAGCCTGGACGGGACTGAGACCGGTGAAGGCCGTTGAACCGTTTCCAGGAGTCGCTGTGCTCTCTAACCCAAATACCTCCCTCCCCTGTCCAAATGGAGGTGACGAGCGCTGCTTATTGCGGCTGCATACACTGATGTGAGGAGAGTCCCCAACCCTACCTCCCCACCTAGTGGACACTTATGTTGTTTTAATGTCTGAAGTCTGTTGCATTTCTGTCTGAGGTGTTTTTTGCAGAGCAAAGCTGCCCTCTCTGTGGAGGGTAACTCTGAAGTGCCTTTTTTCCCTCCACCTGACCCAATCCTCATATAAACCCTCTGATCTCTATTAAGGTAGCGTGACTCGGATTGCAAATGACCACAGTCACCAATTCTTGTCATGTGTCTTTGTCTACGTATGTATGTCTGATCTCAGAATTGTGTGTACTGAAACTCTAATTTCCCTCTGGGATTAATAAAGTATCTTTGAATTGAATTGAATTGAATAGAATGTGGTAGAGTTGCTAATGCTAATGGTTAGCTTCTACTAGCTGAGATGTTCTCTGCTGTTTCCTGGACGCTAATCCAACAACAGCCTTCCCTGTCATGAGCCAAGATGGATGAGTCCATGAATGTTAAGTGACAGTGTGACGTAGATCTGTCAGGATTTCCTGAATCTATAATTTTTATGTCTATTTTCCATCAGAAGCTAATGTAGGAGACAGGTGTAGGAGACTGTTTTCTCATTCAGCCTGCATGAAAAACTCAGATTGACTGATCATGAAAAAAAAGCTAAAAAAGAATGGCTTCTCAGTGAACTATGTCTTTAAATAAAAAATCTGAAACTTTGACAACTAAACTATTAGTCATGCATTCACAATTTTTTTTGTCAAAGAAAAACATATTTGTTTTGACAACTTCAGGCTTTTTAATGTTATGTGCATTTTAATCCATTTCCAACGTAACCATTTATGAGATTTCATGCAATTTATATGTTAATCACTAATAACTAATGGCAGTGTGGTTCTGACATTATTTACTCGATACGATGCATACATCTGTCATTTCTGCACCCACTCCCAAACGCCAAGCCACATTTGCCAGGAAACTGTTTCTCCCTTCATATTGATTTTATGGTGAAACGTAAGACGGTGGCAGAGTGCCGGGTTTCTTCTTCTTGAGAAAAATCCAACAACAATTGACGCCATCCTTCTGCTGCGACTTAAACGGGCAGCTTGTTGACAGTATGGATCCAGCTAAACCTTTTCATTACTTACATCCAATCAGCCAGCCAGTCAGGCGATGCAGCTTTATTTATGTGGCATCAATCAAACAAATCAAATGCCACTCAAAAAATACTCAAATGATCATAAATGAATCAGGCTCAAAGTAGATCTTTAATAGCGCTCTATTTTTACACGTTTCCTTCCAGGCTGTGTTTCATGAGCACAGTGGGATGCTGGAGGAATGAACTGGGGTTTTCACCAACGCTGCCAAGAAACATTGGTCGTCAGTATCTCTGCCAGCCATCTTTCACGGAGCGCTTTGATCTAGTTTGAAATTCCCCGGAAAAGCCCATCTGGGTTCAACTTAACACATTTCCCCACTTTAGACCTATACAAGATAGATAAAGCCAATTAATCACCATGCTAACGGAAACATATGGAGTTAATGAAGTGACACAAAAGTGAAATGATGCAAGTCATGCAGGACTACCTCTTACGATGCTGTCGTATTGTTTTAATCTGATGATGATTGGGGTGTTTGTAAGAGTCTGATGGATGTGTCCAGTGAACAGGGATCACTGACTGGGTTGATGACATCCTAAGATGTGAGAGGAAAGGATGCCTATAGAGAGCAGAGATTTCATTATTCCGTGTAAAGCCGATAATTCCAGGGGACCATCTGGATGGACATTATTCCTTCACTGTATTAACATTTCTCTACCCGTGCCCAGACCTGTCACAATCCTTTGCTGATGGGATTGTAAACACAGAACCAGATCAGTCTGATTCCAGATGCTTTTAACTATGACAGAACAGAAATAATGACTTGTGAAGCGTGATGTTCTGAGAGCTGCAGGTAAAATAATCATTTAGATGTGGATTTTGTGTAAAAATTACACATACCTGATTTTTGGAGACAGAGATGGTATGTCCTGCAGGACTGAAGGCAACCAAAACACAAATATGTGGCTGTAAACAATAACACAACACAGTAACAATAACAACCTTTACAGTAACGCCAATCTTGCAGAACTTCTTCTTTATTTCACGAGCAATAAGTGATTCATCCCAAGTCATATTAAACGGCCCAACTTCAAAAGATAATTTCGTAAGTGCTCTACATGACTTTTGGCATTATTGTTTCAGTGGAAATATGAAAGAATTACTCCTGGACTACAGGAAGTGTTACATTCAGCTGCTCATATTTATGAGTCTAAATAGCAAGAGGATAATTAACAATGTAAAGAGAAATGAACGGTGATGTAAAGGGTTACAAAACACTGCAGCATAAGCTAGTTTGTAGCAGCGCTTCATTTGTAAATCAAACTTTCTCGGAACGCAAATATTGACGTCAAACCAAAGTTCACTAAAGGCAAAACAGATGCCGGAACACGCACGGTAGGGGGGGTGGGGGTGGGGGTGTTTTGACAAGTAATTAAAATTGCGCCCACATTTTCTAAGTTAACACATATCTCTTCAGTGGCGGACTGGTAATCGGGAGAAACGGGAGATTTCCCGGTGGCCTGGCTGTTAAACTGGCCCGCTCAGTGTTTGCCGGTCATGACGTGCGTAATATCTAAATGAGCAATCCGTCATGCAGCTCACCAGAGCATCTGCCGTCCTGATGCTCACAAAAACGGAGAAACTGGGCACAAAGACACCCTCTCCTCTCACTTTGTCGGGGTCTGGCAAAGCGCTGCAGACACCCACCACCCCAGAGCGGCTACTGCACCACCGCACCTTTGGCCCCAGAGGCTAAATGGACCTAGACGGACAAGGAAAGGTGGAGCAGAAAAGGAGAGATTGAAAAAGAAGAAAGCTCTGGCCGCAGATGCATGTCCAGGCTGCCTGTATATGGTCATGTTGGGAGAACCGGTTTAAGGTGGAGTTTTTGAGCCGGTTTAATTATCGTGCAGCGCGCAATGCTGGGCACGTGGGGTTGGGTTGGGGAGTGAGAAACAGCGGCTGTCAGGAACGGATCATGATGATCAGGGGAGCAGCATCACTATTCTGAGTCCCTTCGATACTGGAGCTTCTTAGCTTATAGCAGCCTGGGAGGAAGATGGGTGGGCGTGGCCAACCCTAGTTTGTAAAACAGAGCCCTGAAACTGCTCACTCTGAAAGGTTCTGAAACGGTCAACTGCTGTTACTGCTTTACGTGAGGGCGACTTAGTGTGAAGAATGTCATGAAAATGTTTTTTTTAATAACTTCTTAAAAAGTCATAATATGTCTCTTTAGAATGTTCCTTTGGTCTTGCTGTTAGCTTATCTGGCCACAAGAACATAAACATGTTTAAGAAACTTTCTACAGCAGGTGAGATATTTATTATATATAGCAAATAATTAGCTGTTTAGCCTTAATGCTAATTCTAAATGCCCATTCCCTGCCAGGCAGAGGTGGAAAGAGTACTAAAATGTTGTACTTAAGTACAAGTATAATTACTTTCATGAAATTTTACTCAATTACAAGTAAAATTACCTGCCTCAAAATGTACTCAAGTAAAAGTAAAAAGTAGCTTATTTCAAATGTAGTCAGAGTAAAAGTTACTTAGTTACTTTTTTGACTGTGCAAGGACGGGCTCTTCTGAATAGTTAAAAAAAGACAATGGGGTATAAATGTCAAAGTGGCCGTTTTTTTATTGAATGAACAAATATGCATATTGAAGTACAAAGGCAGTTACACTGCAAACTAGTAACATAAATTAGGTTATAGTCACAAGCCCATGACTTTTCCCATAATGACCCCCCCCCCCCCCCCCCCCCCCGGCAGATCCTGATAAGCCTACCCAGTCTCTGAGCCTCTCCAGTAGCAGGTGATGGTCAACAGTGTCAAAGGCTGCAGTCAGGTCCAGCAGGACCAGAACAGAACTGTCCCCTGCATCACTGTGGGTCAGAAGGTCATTAGAGACCCTAAGAAGAGCTGTTTCAGTAGAATGAGCTCTACGAAAACCTGACTGGAAGCTATCATAGATGTTATGTTGATCAAGAGCAGCTGTGAGTTGTTTAGCCACAACCTTTTCCAAGATCTTGGAGATGAACGGAAGTTTAGAGATGGGTCTGAAGCAGCTATGGAGAGAGGGGCCGAGACTCGGTTTTTTAAGAAGCGGGTGGATTACAGCGTTCTTAAAGTAAGCAGGGACCTGACCAGAAACCAGAGAAGCATTAATTATAGAGAGCACGCTGGGACCGATGGACTGAAAAGCACTTTTAAACAAAGATGAGGGTAAGATGTGATGACTGTTGCTTGACTTGCTCCGCCCCAGCCTCTGCCATCTGGTCAAGATGTCTTCTCATATTGATCAAACCTGTTGAATGACAAATACATAACACATATTTAATATATCTGGCAATTAAGTTTTGATAGAAGATGCAACAAGAATTGTTTTTAGTAATGCATGCCTTACAAATACTATAATTTGTGTCGACAGACTCGTATATTTGAACTTTAAGTATGTTGACAGGATTGAAATGAATAAGAAACAGACTAAGGTATGATATTAAATTATAAAAAATTACCTGCTTCAATGATATCGTGCCTCTCAGTCCAGGTGGTCTTGAACTTTGGAAGAAGGATTGCAGCAGCAGTCAGCTCAGGGTCTTCCATCATCTCACCAAAGCGCTTTTGGACACCATCCTGAAGAGTGACAGACACATCTTGGAGACAGTCTCCAGTCTGCTGAGTTTTTCTTTTAGCTGGAAGATCACTTGAGGGGCGGGACTAGGAAGCTCAAAAATGACCAATCAGAAAAAAGAAGGAAATCCCGACTGTACCACACGATGCGGTAGATTTCTAGTTGTAGTAAAAAATATATATATATAGCATCTGGCAATGGCGTAAACATCTTTTATTTTTTAGAAGAAATGCTTTTAGCGCTTCTACTTGTGGTTTTAAAGAGCAAGTAACGTCTAAATTAACTTTTTTTTGCTGATGAACTGTATAAATGAGTGTCTAATAGTGTTTTAAATGTGTGTATTCATTATTTTAGCATTTTGGTGCATTTTCTTTAAAAATTAAAAATTCTGCCTAAATACCACAGTATAGCTCCACCTTCAGCTTAAAACATAGAATTTGACTCATTTTGAATAAATTTTAGCCAATGGCTAAAGAGTAAGATACTACGTAAACCAGTAGAGTACTACGTAGCAGCTCCGTGCCAAAGTTATAAAAGCATCGGGAGTCTCGGCCACGCCTTGTGGCGAGTTGGGAGTTGGATTTGCATGAGAGTGTAGGAGGTTAGCCGTAGTTCAGCATTAGCATATAGCATTAGCATATCCTAGTCTTAGCATAGCTTTTAGTGTTATACATACTTATTTAGTGTTAGCTTGGCTGTTGGATATTGTAGTTTAGTTAGTGTTTGGCTGTTAGTGTTATTAGGAAAGTAGTTCGGGTTTAGTGCTCCATATCGTGTTAGCATGGTGAGAAGGTGTAGTGCAGTATGGTTGTGGAGCTCTGTCGGGTTGCACTCCTTTCCGCTGGACTTAGAAATTAGGCGCCAGCGGTTGCGTGTCTGGAAAAGATTCAGCTCCCGCCTGGTGCTGTAGTTTGCAACCAGCATTTTACCCGCGATTCTGCACGTCTCCGTTCCAAGAGGGAGGCTGTGCCCACAGTGGCTCTTCCGCGATTTAGATACAGCCCACCGATCTGCTCCCCCACCATGACGGGCTCCAGTCTGAGGTGAGTAAGCTAAATAAAAGTTTTAACATCTTCTAAAGACAATTCCCTTCCTAAATGCAAAGTTTGAGAGACGTGGTTCACTCCATTTAGCTAATATCAGCCTGCACTGCCTTCGGGCTGATTTGTCAAGTTCACAAAATGTGGAACAGGATGTAAGATTAAAATCAGCGGCGAATCGGAACATATCTCGAAGCCCTGGCCGATGAAACGGTCCACATGACTGTCAGGCTCAGAGAAAATTCGGGTTGTTTTTGTGTCAGTCGGTAATTCTGCAACAGTGGCTCTAAACTGACGCAGCACTAGTTGACAGACAGCATTACAGCGTGAAATCCAGCACAGCGTGACCCGGTTCCGTGAGGAATTCTGTTCAGGAGGTCGCATTTCAGGATCTCCACATCATATGTGACTGACTTTTACGTTATAATGATCACACACTAGGAATGTTATAAAGCGCCTATATAGGACAGTTTCTTTTGTATATTATCTGACTTTATAAACAACAATGTGCTTCTATTTTTTTTTCAGACTAAATCTACCCAAGACATTGGCTGTCAGACTGAATTCCTAATCTGCAAGAATGCACTTGTCCAGGCTGACGTGAAGCCTTGCCCGTAGCAAAGGTGAATTATTTTTAATAATCTTCTATGTAAACATTTTATTACCTTCTAGTTTTAATTTGTTTTACAGATTGTTACAAGTGATTTTATGCTCTTTTAAATGTTTATAAATGTGCTGCTTCTTTGTTTTTTATATAGCTCACAGCCTCAGTGTGTCTTGTGACACAGGGACCATGACAGAAATTCATCTTCCAGAAAGTCCGAGAGCATCCACACCCCCTGAAAAGACCAAGATGTGAGGTGTCTGCTGTTGATTCCAGCTTCCACCTCAGTGACAGTGCAAGCTCAGTGAACTGTTCAAGGTAAAAAAAAATTAAAACATTTCTGAATTTTTAAGATATTAACAATTAAATAACTATGTGATTACATCATGAAGGAGGCTACTGATTCTGGCCCTGTGACACTTGGTGGTGACGTGTGAGCTGATTCACCTGGTAAATAACTTTTACTTTAAATATTTTGTTCTTTGCTATCAAAAGTAAATTAACTAATAACCTGCATTATTGCAGGACACTCAGCAAAATATGGACTCTACACCATGAGGCAGGCACACGTTAATAAATCTATAAGAGCACATAAGGTGAGTCACACCACATATTATTTTTATTACTGTACACTGTCCTGGATTTGTTTTCTTTCTGCATGATTTCTTTCTGCATCTCATCATTAGCCTGGCTGATCACCTGATAACTCCTGTCATCTGGTTATGACAGCTTGAGGATGTCCTCACACACCTGTAACCTATCAGCTCATCTGGCAGAATAGAGAGAGAAGAGACAACACCACATCTCCTGTTCCTGGAAAGCCTTCAGCCATCCTTCGATGACTGAGAACCTCCATCAACTCTGTCTCCTGTCTGCCTACTATTATTATAATAAATATTGTGTTTGACAAGTTTTTTGTGCTGCCAAATATCTCATTTAGATTCCAGTCTTGATATTTTAATGGATATTTATAAATTACATTGATTATCACTTTTGTTGCATGCTTAACTAGCTCTTGTGATGAATTAAACTAGCACCTCACTGTTAAAAGCTCGTTTTAATTTCAAGCATGTTTAAGTATTTATGGACATGAACAAAAACAGGAAATATATAAATTGAGATTTATTTAATTAATATAACAAATAAGGGGGAAAGAGTCATTGAAAGGCACGTTCTTCTGAAAGCTCCTGATCCTGACGACACCAGCAGGAGACCACCTGCAGACACCAGAGGACCACCTGCAACCAAGAGCAGCTGTTATCAGTAAATAAATAATGAAATCAGGGCAGTTTTAGTGGGCTGAACACATTACTGAATAATTTTATCATGGGGTAGTTTCATAACTTTATGCAGCAGACTGTAACTTGAGCCCAGAGCTGCTATCCAGCACGTTTCAGTGGTTTTCCTGCTTTTAACAGGTTGGATTAGCTGTTAAGCAGCTCAGCTATTTGTTGCTGATTAAAACCAGGTGTGTTGAAGTAGATAAATCTCTAAAACATGCTGAATACTAGGGCCGTGGAGACAAACCCTGCAGCTAATCTGATGCTATGGCTAACGGCTACTTACATTCAGCGATGGTTCTGTTGGGTCGGTTCTGGTAATTTCAGGCAACTCACAAGCTCAAAACAATAAGGCTCAGGTCCGCTTGTCTCCTCCAAATAGACTTGGTCCCTTTCTTCTTGAGTGTCTGGGTAAGGAGGGGGAGAAACGTCCTCCACTTCTAATGACTGCTCAGAGTGAAGGGAGCAAGCATCGTCTAGTTAGCCATCGTTTCGTCACTGCCGCGGCTCCGCCCTCTCGGTCCTCCAGGCAACGCCTACTAATGTTGCAGTTTTTAAAATTGATACGTGGGTGGAGTAAGACTCTGAGGGGGGAGTGACAACTTCTTTAAAGAGCAAGTAACGTCTAAATTAACTTTTTTTGCTGATGAACTGTATAAATGAGTGTCTAATAGTGTTTTAAATGTGTGTATTCATTATTTTAGCATTTTGGTGCATTTTCTTAAAAAATTAAAAATTCTGCCTAAATACCACAGTATAGCTCCACCTTCAGCTTAAAACATAGAATTTGACTCATTTTGAATAAATTTTAGCCAATGGCTAAAGAGTAAGATACTACGTAATCCAGTAGAGTACTACGTAGCAGCTCTGTGTCAACGTTATAAAAGCATCGGGAGTCTCGGCCACGCCTTGTGGCGAGTTGGGAGTTGGATTTGCATGAGAGTGTAGGAGGCTAGCCGTAGTTCAGCATTAGCATATAGCATTAGCATATCCTAGTCTTTAGCATAGCTTTTAGTGTTATACATACTTATTTAGTGTTAGCTTGGCTGTTGGATATTGTAGTTTAGTTACTGTTTGGCTGTTAGTGTAATTAGGAAAGTAGTTCGGGTTTAGTGCTCCATATCGTGTTAGCATGGTGAGATGGTGTAGTGTAGTATGGTTGCGGAGCTCTGTCGGGTTGCACTCCTTTCCGCTGGACTTAGAAATTAGGCGCCAGTGGTTGCGTGTCTGGAAAAGATTCAGCTCCCGCCTGGTGCTGTAGTTTGCAACCAGCATTTTACCCGCGATTCTGCACGTCTCCGTTCCAAGAGGGAGGCTGTGCCCACCGTGGCTCTTCCGCGATTTAGATACAGCCCACCGACTCTGCTCCCCCACCATGACGGGCTACAGTCTGAGGTGAGTAAGCTAAATAAAAGTTTTAACATCTTCTAAAGACAATTTCCTACCTAAATGCAAAGTTTGAGAGACGTGGTTCACTCCATTTAGCTAATATCAGTCTGCACTGCCTTCGGGCTATTTTGTCAAGTTCACAAAATGTGGAACGGGATGTAAGATTAGAATCAGCGGCGAATCGGAACATATCTCGAAGCCCTGGCCGACAAAACGGTCCACATGACTGTCAGGCTCAGAGAAAATTCGGGTTGTTTTTGTGTCAGTCGGTAATTCAGCAACAGTGACTCTAAACTGACGCAGCACTAGTTGACAGACATCATTACAGCGTGAAATCCAGCACAGCGTGACCCGGTTCCGTGAGGAATTCTGTTCAGGAGGTCGCATTTCAGGGTCTCCACATCATATGTGACTGACTTTTACTTTATAATAACATCACACACTAGGAATGTTATAAAGCGCCTATATGGGACAGTTTCTTTTGTATTTTATCTGACTTTATAAACATCAATGTGCTTCTATTTTTTTTCAGGCTAAATCTACCCAAGACACTGGCTGTCAGACTGATTTAGTAATCTGCAAGAATGCACTTGTCCAGGCTGACGTGGTGTTACCCGTAGCAAAGGTGAATTATTTTTAATAATCTTCTATGTAAACATTTTATTACCTTCTAGTTTTAATTTGTTTTACAGATTGTTACACGTGATTTTATGCTCTTTTAAACGTTCATAAATGTGCTGCTTCTTTGTTTTTTATAGAGCTCACAGCCTCAGTGTCTTGTGACACAGGGACCATGACAGAAATTCATCTTCCAGAAGGTCCCAGAGCATCCACACCTCCTGAAAAGACCACGGTGTGAGGTGTCTGCTGTTGATTCCAGCTTCCACCTCAGTGACAGTGCAAGCTCAGTGAACTGTTCAAGGTAAAAAAAAATTAAAACATTTCTGAATTTTTAAGATATTAACAATTAAATAAGTATGTGATTACATCATGAAGGAGGCTACTGATTCTGGCCCTGTGACACTTGGTGGTCACCACCAGGTGGTGACGTGTGAGCTGATTCACCTGGTAAATAACTTTTAAATTAAATATTTTGTTTTTGCTATCAAAAGTAAATTAACTAATAACCTGCATTACTGCAGGACACTCAGCAAAATATGGACTCTACACCATGAGGCAGGCACACGTTAATAACTCTATAAGAGCACATAAGGTAAGCAACACCACATATTATTTTTATTACTGTACACTGTCCTGGATTTGTTTTCTTTCTGCATGATTTGTTTTCTTTCTGCATCTCATCATTAGCCTGGCTGATCACCTGATAACTCCTGTCATCTGGTTATGACAGCATGAGGATGTCCTCACACACCTGTAACCTATCAGCTCATCTGGCAGAATAGAGAGAGAAGAGACAACACCACATCTCCTGTTCCTGGAAAGCCTTCAGCCATCCTTCGATGACTGAGAACCTCCATCAGCTCTGTCTCCTGTCTGCCTACAATTATTATAATAAATATTGTGTTTGACAAGTTTTTTGTGCTGCCAAATATCTCATTTTGATTCCAGTTTTGATATTTTAATGGATATTTATAAATTACATTAATTGAATTATCACATTGTCGCATGTTTAACTAGCTCTATTGTGATGAACTAAACTAGCACCTCACTGTTAAAAGCTCGTTTTAATTTCAAGCATGTTTAAGTATTTATGGACATGAACAAAAACAGGAAATATATAAATTGAGATTTATTTAATTAATATAACAAATAAGGGGGAAAGAGTCATTGAAAGGCACATTCTTCTGGAAGTTCCTGATCCCGACGACATCAGCAGGAGACCAGCTGCAGACACCAGAGGATCACCTGCAACCAAGAGCAGCTAGTATCAGTAAATAAATAATGAAATCAGGGCAGTTTTAATGGGCTGAACACATTACAGAATAATTTTCTCATGGTATATTTTCATAACTTTATGCAGCAGACTAGCTTGAGCCCAGATCTCCTGGAGAGCTGCTATCCAGCACGTTTCAGTGGATTTTCCTGCTTTAACAGGTTAGATAAGCTGTTAAGCAGCTCAGCTGTTTGTTGCTGATTAAAACCAGGTGTGTTGATGCAGATAAATCTCTAAAACATGCTGAATACTAGCTTTTTGGGGCCATGGAGACAAACCCTGCAGCTAATCCAATGCTATGGCTAACGGCTACTTACGTTCAGAGATGGGTCTGTTGGGTCGGTTCCAGTAATTTCAGGCAACTCACAAGCTCAAAACAATAAGGCTCATGTCCGCTTGTCTCCTCCAAATAGACTTGGTCCCTTTCTTCTCGAGTGTCTGGGTAAGGAGGGGGAGAAACGTCCTCCACTTCTAATGACTGCTCAGAGTGAAGGGAGCTAGCTTCGTCTAGTTAGCCGTCTCTTCGTCACTGCCACGGCTCCGCCCTCTCGGTCCTCCAGGCAACGCCTACTAATGTTGCAGTTTTCAAAATTGATATGTGGGTGGGGTAAGACTCTGAGGCACACTTGACATGCACTTTAAAGACATCTGTGTCATTTAGAACAGAGGAAAGAGCCGCAGCGAACTCCGCCGCTGTCTTCGTTGTTTATGAGAAATTGAGCATCGCCGTGTATGACGTGAATTAAACAGGAGGAGTCTGGCAGGCCAGGCTGTCTTTCTCATACCATTAGCGCCTATTTTCTCCTACCCACCATTCATTGCACTGTAAGGTCACTGAACACATGTTTCACACTAAGAAGTTCAACTCACCTGTTGACCCCTCAGACATCTCTTCATTAATCCTTCTCACAAGCTTTGATCTTCTTAGGTGATCCTCCAGTCATCTGAATAGTCAGTTAGTGTTTCTTATCCTTTCCTTCGTACCCCGTAACACTCGTAACTTAAGCACCCAGTTCTTCTGGTGGGCGGCTTCGGCGTCCACATCACTTCCGTGTTTGGGTCTTACCAGTGTAGACATATAAGTATATAGACACTTCATTAAGCGCTGGATCACTCTCGAGTGCGTTAAGACGCTTCTACATATGTATATGTTTATACTCTCGTCTCTTCTCTGTAGTGTCTGAGTCTGAATCCAGTGCGAACCGTGCCGACACAGTATTTTGCAATGTTGTTTTTTTTTTTACTCGGTAACGGATAAGATAAAAAATGTAGCGAAGTACAATACTTTCAAAAAACAATACTTAAGTAAAAGTAAAATTACAGATTTTAAAAACTACTTAAAAAGTATAAATGCGCAAAAAATCTACTCAATTACAGTAACGCAAGTAAATGTAATTTGTTACTTCCCACCTCTGCTGCCAGGTAATCGTGGTTCCATTTTTCAGGCTCTTTTTAAAGCTTGGTGCAACTTCGGTGCACTCTGTGCTTCAGTTCATGCTACAGTAATTACTGCCCTTATTAGTATTCTAGTCGAACATAACAATTAGCATAGCCATTACAAAACCACGGATCTCCTTTGTGAAAAAACGGATAAGAAAACTGTTGATAACAAAAAATATTTTCGCCACACTTCTATTTCACAGTGTGATCTCACTTTGTTTTTCTTTGGCAGACGAACGTAAAAGAGAACAATTAGCTAGTGGTGAGCCCATGCTGTGCATTCATTCACGAGGTGGGTAATCTTGCTAATTGTATGTTCCAGAGACATCCATTATGGAAGTTATTGATTGGATTCAAGCGAACATGGCTAATGATACAGGTGCACATCTGTCCTGTTTGCCCGTCTGATAAACACACACACACACACACACACACACACACACACACACACACACACACACACACACACACACACACACACACACACACACACACACACACCCGAGAGGGTGGGGTGTTTGTGCAGACATCATATGACCTTTAAAAACAATAATACACTAAATCTTTGAGTGGAAATTAATTTTTAAAAGTCTGCGATGCAAAATCGTTTAGCATGGCCACCTACATGAACACAGAGCGTGTGTACCAGATCACTGATTTTTAAGACGTATAAATCAGAGTTCAGCATGGTCCCAAGTGGTTGTTGGCAGTGTCTCTCTACATAAATATTATCTGTACGCCCCGACTCCACGCCGCTCTCTGCTCTGTTGACTTGCTCTCACTCACAGGGGAACCTCTATTGATTTCTGGAAGGCCTTCATGCCGACTACTTTCGCTCAGTGGAATCAGAAGAAATGCATCTTCCACCTCTAGCTCTGCGCTCCATCCTCTTTTCTCTGCCTCGTGCCTCTTTTAAAGTATTTAGTGGTTAGTTTTAGTTGGCTCCTGAGAGTTATTCAATTTTCTGGATTGGAAATTCCTGCAGAACCTCCTAAAGTGCAGTTTCGGAACTTGCATCAATATTTTTAAAAGGAAACAACTAAGCGTATGTCACACTTGTTGTTTAGAAATTCTAAAGTAATTTATAGAAAACATTTAAATTGACTATCTGACCCTGTTCTAGGATAAAGTAGGTTGTCTTTTAAGTCCTTCCCCTGGTCTCTATGGCAAAATGAATCATGACACAAGTCTAGAGTTTTGAAGAGAGGGAGCTGTCAATGGACCACAGCTCCCAGTGTGTACTACAGCAGATCTTGAGGGGTTGTATTCAGCACGTTTTAGTAGTTTCTCTGGTCCAGCACACTTGATTCAGTGGTTGAATCAGCTGTGCAGCAGCTCACCAGGCTCTGCAGAACCCGGTTAAGCTTGGTTTATGCTTGACGCATTCACTTTCCGCTTGGTGGTGCGGCTCTCGCGGCTGGAACGCGCTTCACAACTCGCAGCGTTTATGGTTCATGCGGCTCGTCTCTGCGGTGAGCCAATATTCTCCCAAACTGTAGGGGCAGCATGGAGCTCTACGGCATGCAACCAACACTACACCATAGTAGAAGTAGAAATTACTGTTTACAACATGGCATTCCAGCATTTTTAACAGCGTCCTCATCTTTTCCGACAGTGCGAGCTATTTCTCTCCAAGAATTATTAACAACATGTTGATCACGGTGATCTCTGAGAGCTGAATCATACAAATGTCTGTATTCACGAACCTCTGCCATACTAGTTCTTGCCGGTCCGCCATGTTTTCCGCGTCCGACCGTCTGCGTGGTTAGAAAATTTCCTAGGTGCGCGTTGTGGAAATTTTGGGCCGTGCGGAGACGCGGTGGAGGGGCGTGGTTGTTAAAATGATGCAATTTCGCCGTGCGGAGCCGTGCGGAGCTCGCGGACGCGTCAAGCATAAACCAACCTTTAATCAGCTACTAATTGAAATCAGGTGTGTTGATGCAGGATTAAAATAAAAACGTGCTGGATACCAACTGAATAGCCCTGCACTACAGGGTGATGCACAAGGTGTCAGGTGTTTCTGAGCAGGAACATAACAAAAACATGTAGTCAGAGCAGCCCCCCTCTACAAGGCTATTTGAGTGTGTGTGTGTGTGTGTGTGTGTGTGTGCGTGCGTGTGCATGCGTGCTAGGAGGCGTGGCTTTCAGCCACTCCCAGAGGAGGTGTAGGGATGGGAGCTGTAGCCGTTCAAATTTCAAAATCTTCTATTCTTGATGACATCATCCTATACGGACCACATCTTTTAGTAACAAAACAGGCTTTTACTGGATAATTTTATAGTTTTTCCTTCTCTTTTCCCCACACTGTTGGTGAAGTTGTGTTGACAGCATCACTGTTAGCTCGACTGTGTGAAAAACTGTGGCACGCAGGATGACGGGGTTGTGACCATTCTTCTCTCCATGATAGAGGTCAAATGTAAATGTCAGGGTTGTCTGAGAAGGAAAGATCTTCTATTTGCAATCCAGAATGAGCTGTGACAGATGCAAAGAGCATCGAAAGCATGGATTTCACAAGAAGATGAGAAGAAATAAGAGAAAATGTAGAAACAAAAAAAAAGTCTGAACAATCAAAGTGAATTAAACGTTCTCTAGCTGCGTTTGGCATATTTCTGAAAACTGTGTCGCATTCTTTTAAACATTCAGAGCAACAGACCTATCAGCAACTCATATTAGACATTGATTTTTATTTAAATCTCATATTGATTGGCCACCGGTGACTCTGAAAGCTTTTGCTCAGTTCAGTAGTGCCCCAATATTATCAAAATAAAGACAATTTTTCCTTTCAACTACAGATATGCAAAAATTATTTCATCCAATCACCTTTATAATGAAAACACACAAGAAAAGATGTCTTAAATTCTTTGTAATAAATAAGGACACACCATGTTTCCCAAATCGCTGTGGATTTACAGCCCAAACCTATTAGAAATGAAGGTGTTAACCCAAGCCTCGTCACATGTCACAGCTTCGTCCCACTTCAACAAAGGCCGCCTTAAATAACGTTAGCGCCTATTTCATTTATTACTTTGTGAGGGTAATTGAAATATTAACACAGCTTGTTAGACACGAGAGACGGAGTGTCTTCGGTGATCAGATCGTCCTCATCTCACAGAGGAAATGATGTCAAATTTAAAGTTCATTCTGAACATCAATCTCAACATGTTTGAGGGTGATGGCAGGAGCAGGTGTGGGCAGTCTCACCAACGTTATAACAAAAGGATGTTTTAATGAAGGCTGTTAATAGTGGTTACATGTTCATTGAGGTAGAGATTATGGAGGATAAATAGGAAGGTGTTAGTAAAGCGATGAATGGAGAAAGCACAGGTATGGAGAGAGAGAGAGAATTTGGAGAAAAGAGGATTTCAAGGAAAGGAGGGACGCTCAGACATGGCAGCTGGATGTGACTGGTGCCAACACAAGCTGGCATGTTTACCCCTTTTCCAGCGATGTGAGAGCGGCGCCGGAAAAAGGTGTATGCAGCGAAAACGAGACGGAGGCAAAACATCTCTCTGCACCTGTGACCTGTTTGATCTGAGCAGGCATGTTGGATGTCTGCTCCTCCACATGTCTGTGTGTATGTGTGTCACTGTATGGCTTTAATTGCAGCGTGGTTGTGTGTTCCATCGAGCCTCGGAGACAGTCGTCGTTTCCGGGGGGGTAAGAAGGAACATGACAAGTGTGCCAAACTTGCAGAAGATCAAGTGAGTGTTGGGAGCCGTGGGTGTTGAGGGGGGGCTAGGATGCCATGTGCAGCTACTGTCACATGCCACGTTTGGCACGATGGTGGGCGAGCGGCAGGCGGGTGAGGAAAACACCACCTACCAGGAACTGTGGGCGTCGGGGGGGTTGGACAGAATGGCTACCGTCTCCTCGGGCTTTATCAGACAGAAAATCTAAAACATGGAGTGATGCAACTGCCACTAACACTAGAATACTAGCACAATCTGGTTAAGTGCAATACTGCTGCAGGACAATGATATGTTTGGTTTTAGTCAGAGATTTCAAAAGGAAGGAATGTAGTTTCATAAGTGAATACTGTAAAAAATACCAAATTGCATACAGAATGGGGTGTACAACCAATATCCATGTCATCCGTCCATCCAAGCTGAGGCCTCACAGACCCAAAAATCTCCATCTGGTGTTCCAAGGACAGAGATTCAGAACCAACTTTAAAAGCTTTTTTGTCATCGTCACTTGCAGTGAACTTCTTACTTTGGTACCCAGAAGTGGATGCCAGAAGTACAATTTTAGATAAGATACAATAGATAAGATAAAAAGAAGCATGCACAATTACAAAAGTATTAGTATAATATATGTAGAATATCAGCTATTAGTGCTACATTAGCTGGTATGTGCAATGTTCAGTAAACCACAGATCACGCAAATGTACAACGTGCAATTATTTGTGTGCCATTATCTCTCCTGTGAGTTACCCCAGGTGTCTTCTCCCAGTGAGACATGACTGGAACACCTTCAGAGGGAGGTGGCCAGGAGGCACGCTACAGATGCCCTAACCACCCTAATTTGGCTTTGTGTCATGTGGAGGAGTTGTGGTCCTCCTTCAAATAACAGAGATCCTTGCCTCATCTACGAGGTTGAGTTGGCCACCACACAGAGAAAGCCTTTTATATGCAAGATCTGTCTCCGAAGGCCATAGATGAGGTTTTGAATGTAGACCAGACCCTGTTTATGAACACAACAAGCGAGAGTCGGGGTGAAGGTCTTGCTTTGATCATACAGGAACTGGCCTTACAAGTGGCCCTCGCAGCAGCGCATCTATGTACATAAAATTAAATGAACTCTGCATGCTGACAGTTTAAACCGCCTCTACAGTATGAGTAAAATATGTAGCTATGGTTAGGGATGGGTACCGAATTCGGTACTTTTTAAGGTACCGACCGAATTCCATAGTACCAACTGAGCACCGATTCACGTCGTTTGAAACGGTGCCTCGTTTCGGTACCCGTCCTTCATAATGAGAACTTGCCTAGACAGCTGCGCATGCGCAAGAGCGTTATGTCATCGGTCCCTGCGAGCCAGTTGTAAACAGAGCAGCATGGTAGAAAGAACGCACGCTAAAGCTTGGGTCCACTTCACTAAATGTGATGGGTAACTGGGTGATGATGAAACCAGCGACAACGATCTAAGTGAGACATCCTCATCTTAATCTGCTCCGGTAGGTAAATAAAATGTTTAAGAGAACGTTAGCTTGATTTGTTAGCTTCCGTTTCACTAATGGTGCGTTCGCTTTCTCCTCGGAACCCCGAAATTCCGACTAGAAGAACATGAACGCGCTCTAAAGTTTGGCTTTACTTTACTAAATGCGACGGGTGATTGGGTGAAGATGAAACCAGCGACAATGATCTAAGTGTGAGGCATCATCGTTTAAATCTGCTCCAGCAGTTAAATAAACTGTTTAAGATAACGTTAGCTTGATATGTTAGCTTCCTATGCCACCATTGTTATCAGCTAATGGTGCGTTCGCTTTCTCCTCGGAAATTCTAATTTCCCAGTAGGAAAAATCAAATGAAAAAAGACGGCAAAAGGAATGAAGATACACAGTAAATTTAGTTCACAGTAAAGATGTTTGCTTCAGTTTAATTATTAGCTTATAAAACTACAAGGATGATGTTAAAATACAAACAGTTGAATGTTATTTATCGTGATATTTATCAGTTATGGTTATATATTGAGAAAAATATATATTTAATTATAAAAGAGAATTAAAAATATTAAACACTCAAAAGTATCGAAAATTGGTACCGTTAAGTACCGGTATCGATTCCTAGGTACCGGGAATTAGTACTGTATCGATTCAAATGTCAATGATACCCATCCCTAGCTATGGTGTTTACATGCATTAAACACACATTATTATTTGCTCCAATTTCTTAAAGTAGTTAGCAAATCCCTCTTCTACAGATGTGAGTTTTGACTCCCAGGATAAATAAATCACATCATTAGTCCTTCTAAATGTTAAATTAACTTCTCACATGTTTAAAAGCTCGATACCTGCTGATGCTTAAAGAGCAGTAGAAATCAATTTTTACTTCTTTTTGAAAATGATTGGTCACTCTGAGTTTAACATGCAGGTGGAACATAAAATTAGCCTCCTACCCCTGTTTCCTGCATTAGGTTTTGAAAGAAAATTGACATAAAACACCCTGTTCAGATCCACGTCACGCTGTCACTTAACATTCATGGACTCACCCATCTGGAATCACGACGGGGGAGGTTGTTGATGGTTTAGCATCCAGGAAACAGCAGAAAGAGTAGAAGCTAGCTGTTAGCATTAGCAACTACACCACACAGCAGAACTCCTCCAGTCTTGTGTTATTTGTAGAGATAAAATATCAACCTTGCAGAGCTAACAGAAGCAGTGGTAGAGTTGTACTGCTGTTAGCCGGTCAGAAGTGAGATGTCTAAATACCAGAAAATAAGACTCCAAATCCAGTCGCTGCTGCCACCGTCTCCTCCTGCTGACTTCTACATCCTGAAACAGATGCACCGGAGCTTTTATTCCTCAGAGAGCATCTTACAAGGCATTCATTCCTGCTAGAGACCACTGTAAATGCGTTAAAATATGAGTCGAGTTGACCTTTACGTAGCGTCTTCTAAAATCTATATTTACTGACATGAGAAGACTTTTAGGAATTGGCCTTCCTTGGCATGATTAAATAAATATCTCCCTTGACAAGTACTGCTTGTCAGGTGTGGACCTTTTCTAAACAACGTCCAGCCTAATTTAGATCAAGAGACATCTCAAGGAACATCAAAGGAACCCAGAAACATCCAGCCTCAGTGTGTCACAGGGAATATATTCATTATGTAAATGAGGTATGTCTGCATTTTAGATTCAGTTAAAAATATCCAAAAATGCATTAAAGATGGAGTCAAAGACAGGAGCAGAGACACAGGTTACGGAATGGAAAATTAAGACAGAAAAGGCAAAAGAAACAAGGTTTTTAATCTCTAGAGGAGGTTTTCTTGAATGTGAAGTGCGTGTCAGTGTGCTGGGAGTGTGCACTAATAGGCAGGAAAGGTTCCCATAGAAACACCTGCTCTTTTACCTCCTCTGCACATAAACATGCAGACTTGTCTCACATTTCTTTGAAGACCACATTTTCCTATTAGCCTTCATGCCTCTGTTTGATTCTTAAGGCACCCAGCAAAGCTCACGCTCCGACATCCCTTGTTCCTATTTTAAGTGTCCGCCCATCCTGTTTCCGCCTCACCTCCACCACCTCCACCTTCTGCTTGGTGATGATGGATGTCTGCTGCGTGCTGCAACCTGGAGGAAAGGTCCTGTCATGCATCATCATGATGCACCCCATAGGTGTTAAAGGCTGAAAACCCACCACGCTGCCATGTCCCCTAATTATTATGTAGGAGATTGATTAACCCTCAAGTGGAGGTGGCCAGTTTCATCATCAGAGCTGCTGCCACTCTCTGGGAGGTAGCAAGATAAATATTTCTCTTCTACGTCCAATCTGCATTTGAACTTGTTGCACTATTGATAAGAAAGATCAATGCCTTACAGGTGATCACGCGCTACAGCACGGGGAGGAGAAACACAAGTGCACGCTTTTGCACTGCTGTATGTGAAGTGAATCTGTGCAGTGTTTATCATGGATTATATTTAATCTGAAAAGAAATTAGTCTTTGTGTGAAGGAGTGCTAGTTTCAAACTAAAATTATTTCATGTTGACATATTATAAATGATGCACCTTCATGCTGGTATAGAAATCTAGACCAACCATAGCAGTAGCCATGCTTCATTGTAGCCTCAGAAGGTCTACCATTGGGCCGAACAATTTTAGGTCCAGCCAATCACGGCATCTGCTTGTAGAGGGATGCTGAGCGGGCTTAGCACCAGAGCTGCGACAGACACAATCTACAAAGATGGCGTTGGCTTTGGAATGGCACGGATTTGAAACGACTTTGGCATCAACCTTGAATGATTTACAGTTGGACTTTTCTTTGAGACATGAGACAGTAGAAGTACTTAAGTACTTTTTGGAAATTTAGAAAGATGTATTTGCCTTTTCTTCATTTTTGAAGGCATATGGTGGACTGCCCCGTTGACTTTTTGTGGTAAATTATGTTTTGTAGTCAGTATGAAAGCAGACCCTGACCCTAAATACTTTATACATTTGGAACTTTATTACAGGAGGAGGACCAATAATACATGGCATCCATCTTGGATTTCTCTCCCTAACACGGGGCGTTTCTCAATGTCAAGACGCCTGGTCTCGCAAGGCGATGTCTTGCGAGACCAGGCGTCTTGTTTACAAGGACGCTGTCCTTCCTTGGTCAAAGAAAAAGGTGAAGTGGAACAGACTTGCATCACATGACCGCGGCGGTCACGTCATGTCACGTGACACAGGAGATAACTTTATATTTTATACGTATAAGTTTTAATATACATGTATAACAAGCCATTTACTTTTTCATTTCTGTATATTTTGGTTAGCTAAAATATGCAAGCGAGTTACTACCTGCTAGCCACCGAAGCTGCAGCTACTAGCAACAAACCAACCATCGAAAACTTCTTTGGATATAAAAAATATTTAAGATTTCAGCTTGTTAAGGTACAATTATCCCTGACTCACATTTAAACTTGAAACTTGCCTCTGAAGTAGCTGCCGGCTTCTGCCATCCTTTTGAAAATACCGCACTGTATTCTGGGACATTTTTGACCAAGGCTAGGCTTCAAGGCACCTCCCTGTTTCCTTGCTCAGCTAGCTACATGGCTAACAAACCGAGAGCGGACACCTCGGTAGAGCATGAACGTTGGAACACGTCTTGGCGGTTCCTGATGATGTATCTCCTCGGCAACCGGGGCGGGACCAAGACTTTAAGGTAAGGTTCCTTGGCATTGAGAAACACCCACTCTCTTCTTCTGCGCTCACTAAGAGCCTATACTGCCCCTAGTGTTTAGCACACAAAACCGTAGTGTTGAATACGTCACGTTCTTTGCTCTAATTGCTACTAGCACTGTCCAATAACATGCAGAGACATTTTGAACGACAACATCTCACCACTGAGCTGACTCTACAAGTTGTGGCCAGACTATAAGTATATTTACAGTACACGTATAGGAGGGCTTGCAAGACTACATTTACACATGATGTCATGTTTTGTTACACAGAAGAAGAAGAAAAAACACTTGAGATGTCTGAACTCATCTTTTAAGGCAGAAAAGAGGGAAAAAGAGATTTGTTGGATTTAATCTGCTTCTAACTTCCTCTGAACAGCGCGTAGACTGCATGACAAAGTCTGAGTGAGAGTCACTCTCATTCTAATCTGCTGATTTGGCCCTGGGTGAGATTAAGGGTTAAGGCGAGTTTCCGGTTATAAATGAGCTGTGCGGGTTAGAGGGAGTCGCAGTGTCTTGCTCTGGTCTAATGAAGCTGTTGAAGTCAGATTTCCTAACTGCTCCCATTAACACCTCCGACTTCAGCCTGACTCGGTAACTCAGCGTGGATCTGTCAAGCTTGTTACCTCATTACTGCAGCTAGTTATCTCAAACAAAATACACCTTTTATTTTAACCCTAAATATGTGGAAAATAATTAGAATTGTTTCAAATTTACCTAAAAGTATGGCAAGTATTTAGCTGCCTCTTCCTCATCTGCCATAAGCATAGCAGCAGCATGGTTTTTATAGAGCGGTGATTCCAGTGTTTGTGCTGCACACAGTAAACAGCACTTTCATCTTTATGTCATTTTTATTCACATACGAGGTCTTGGTTCTGTAAACAGGACTTCTTTGGTTGTACGTTTTAGGTGTGTTTTAAGTGTGTAAGTGTGTAACGGTTGTTCTCTGATGCACATTGTGATTTATGTGCAAAATTCTGCATGCATTTGAATGTAGTTGATTGAAATGCTTCCTGCTCAGAAAAGGAAGAGGAGACACAAAATCCGAACAAGCACCGGAGTAAAAACAGACAATACACTGCAAGAAATAAAATGTTGAATTTACTTAAACGAGTAATGTCAAATGGTTCCACTAAGCCTAGTTAGTTAAATGTGAATGTTATAGGTTATGGTCAAAGTAAATGTATTTTACTGTGTTTGTTTATGTGTTTCGTGGAACCAGTTGACATTACTTAAGTAAAAGTGAGACAATTTTTTTTGAATATGGTGCAAAAGTCTGATTATTTAATTAATTAAATTTCGACTGAGAAACCATATAAAGGCTCAGGAACCATTTGCATGTGTTTTGGATTAATTAGCTGATCATAGTGTGACACTTGGAGTCCAGATTATATAAACTTTCCACATTATTCTAACTGTCTGATGTTTTGAATGTGAGGTTTTCATAAGCTGTAAGCCGTAACCATCACAGTTATAAAACATTAAGGCTTGATCTATCTGGCTTTGCATGGAATGAGTCTGTCTCATAGATTAGTTTTACCTTTGAAGTCGAATTACTGAATTAAACTTATTATTTTTACATTTGCACCAAATTCAAATTTTTCCAGTTTATCCTAGAAATTCAACATTTCCGTTTTTACTGTGTACTTGGCGTAAATTAACTTTACAAAATGAGTTTAGATGTGAAAGAAATGAGTTTATGTCGTTAACTATAATGTGAATCTGGAGCTGAACTCAACCTGTGAATTACTCTTTAAAATGATGTTTAAGATTTTGTTTTTTTCTGGCTTTTTCTCACACAATTGTTACTAAATTGTTGACATTTAAACCTTATTCAGGCATTTTAACTTTCTTTCCTTTAAATATTATGACTTTTCTAAACTTTTTATTTCTACATTTCACCTTTTCTCCAGACATTTTTATAAGATTCTTGACGTCTAAACATTGTCATGAGAGTACTGTTGACATTTTATTTTGAAAATAGTATTCTGACTTTAGAATTTCTTTTCAGTATTTTCTTTATTTCTGATTAAAATTTGACATTTCTAATTCTAAATATAATATGAACTTTTATAATTATGACTAAATATTAATTATAAAACCCGACATCAAGTCTTTTTGTGGTATTTTAGCTGTAATCTTTAGATTTAAAATATTTTTTTTAATCCTTCCTTCTTTTTTTCTGTGTGTGTCTCTAATAAGCTGTCTCAGATTGTTTTATTGTGAGTGCATGAAGAAAACACGTTTCTCCTGCAGTGCTCATGGCAAACAGTGGGAACGTTGTCTCCACTGAGCGTTACGCCTAGGTTTTATTAATTTAGTCAGGCTCCTGGAGCCATGTGGCGGTGCTAAGATGAGACACAAAGAAAGAGACAAAAGGAGATAAAAAAAAAGTTAAAAATAAAGCCAGCGTGAGGGATCATACGTGCACCTGAACCCACCCAGAGGGTCTCGTTTCTGGCAGCTGAGGCTGCAGTTTTAGCACACACACACACACACACTCTGCTCAAACCCCCCACCCTCACCAAGCCGGGTCCCATTCCACACCAGTGGCCAAAAAGATGGGCAAAGCAGCTGACACTTGTGCCTGAGAGAGGAAGAGAGGAAGCAGCCAGCTCCCCCTCTTTGCTCCATCCCTTCCACACGCTGCTGCTGCTTTAGTTTCCCATTCCTTCGGCGAGCCGTTTAACGTTTCACCCACAGACTTTTCCTGCACTGAAAGTTACAGCGCTGGTTAATTCATCAGACCTGAGCAATTGAGCTGGAAGAGCAGACTTTAGAACAAAGGAGTGAGCTATAGAGTTGGAATGGTGCGCCCCACTGGCAGCTGTAGCAGAGCCAGAAGTTAACATTATAGAGAAGAAGAAGAAGCAGGAAGAAATGTAAAAGTTGTAGACAAATGAACATCCTTTATTGTTATCTATCATGTTTGCTGCAGTTGATTTTAATATCAGCACAGATTTGATTAGTTTAAGCAGGTCTGTTGAAACGACTGAGACTCAGATTTCCTCTAAGAAACACATTTTCTACTTTGCAACTAACATTTTATTTCTAAACAAAGTTAAACTGTTTTGAAGTACAGCTTGCTCAAAAGAGCATTTTCAGAAATTTGTGAATTTTTTTCCTACTTTGAGTCAATAAAATGTTTTAATGACACACGTGCTTTAACTTTTGTTGCAATTAAAAATTTGCAAAATAAATTGTTCATTTTAATATAGTTATGGCTTCAAAACCCCCCACAGATCAACAGTTTCTAAATAATCAATTAATTGATTCTATTTTTAATAAATTAGCTTTAAAACATTTGTTAAAAATACCATCTAAAGGGTCCTTATGTGCAATTTAAGTCTGACATAGGCTTTAACACAATGATCTTTATTTTTATGAGACAAAGAAGCAAAACAATTATTTACTTAAATATGTTATAAAACAAAAACAAGTCTTTTTAAATAAAAAAACATTAAATAAATAAAAGATGAAAGTCATTTTCTTTTTTCTTTTATTTTTCTTTAAAAATCATTTGTTGTTTTATAAAAGAACAAACAAACGAATGAATACTTTTCAACAAATGAAGTGTGATGCGTTTGCTTATTGTTTGATTTATATCACGGTTCACGCTTGTGCTTTCCAGAGACTGGAAATGGCCGCTGAGACGGCGTCCTCCTGGTAGTGGACATGTTTCACTTCACACACCGGCTGCTTTTACCTGTAGGGGCTTTTTCCTCAGTCGGAGTCTTCATATCTGCCACTTTTCATTCATTCCTCCTCAGTTTCACATTTTATTTTCATGCTCTCTAACATTGTGCTGTATTTTTTCCTCATCAATCCCTTTTTGTTTTTTGTTTTTTTGTTGAGACGACTACAGGGAACTAAAATATTCTCATTAAGTTAGCAATGCTCTCTAATATTTGCCCAGATGTCCATTAGTCCAGCAGCTTGGCTAAACGGATGGGAACACAGATCAGAGGGCAGACACTAACCGGCTCTGCCTGATAAAACATCCTGTTACCGTCGCACCGTCGCACCAGTTGGTCACGATGGAGACAGAAAACTCGGTCCTTAAGGGGAAACAGAGAAGTGGGAAATTCTTACAAATGAGTTTAAAATCATAAATTACATCTTATTCCTGTCACACAAACCAACGCTAATGGTTTCCATTGCTTTCTTCTTTCATATTTACCACAGATCAGATTTTTTTTTTCATTCTTAATCCTGACATGTTGAAAATTTGATGAAGTTCCTGTGTTTTTCCAGTCACAGCTGAGCGATGGAGGAGCACAGGAAGGCAAAAACAGAGAGTAGATGTGAAGATCAGTGGGAGTTGGCAGGGTGAAAGGAAGTCAGCTGGGACCCCCAGAGCCCTGTGATTCACTAGCAAAAGCAAAATGAACCACTCATAGACATGTTCGTGTGCAAAAGGCAGAAAAACACACGTGTAGAAAATTGCATATGGACGCAGACGCAGGTTAAAGCAGGACAAATCGCTGTAAGAGCGTTTGTCCATCGCTATCCTAAAGAGAGGGGGAGTCTGATTCAGAGATGGATCAGATAATCCGTCTTGGTGTCATTTTCTGTAATTGGTTCATTGACCAGCCTCATATCTCCTGAAACATGTGTGCAGATATTAGGGAGCTTCAGCCTCGGGTGTTTTTGAATAAAGTAAAAGGATTTTTGAATCCTTATTAGATCAGCAAATGTTCTGAAGAACAACTGTGAGTATTTTTGATGGTTTCTATGCAGTTGGAGCAACTTTGCAATCATTTCTAAGTAAGTTTTGTAAGTACCGGTATATTCATTTTTAATAAGGATGTTCCGATCACGTTTTTGCTCCTGATCTAACTCCGAGTCATCTTACTTTGAGTCTGCCAATACCGAGTCCTGGTTCGATACTTTTCAGAAAAGCACTAAAATAATTTAAAAAAAAGGGGTGGGAGGGGGGGTGGGCAGGGTTTGTGTGTGTGCGTGTGTGTGGGGGGGGGTGGGGGGTTGGGGGAGAAGAAAACCCTTTCAAATTGTCCTTTAAATTCCACTTTTTTTAGGAAGTACAATGGTAGAAAAACTTGTTTATATTGTGAATATGCTTAAAAGTAGCAGCGTAGCTCTTACTCTCAACATGCCCTATAGGTTATAAATTGTAAGTCGCTTTGGATAAAAAGCGTCTGCTAAGCGAAAAAACACGAATACGAATGCTCCTTCAATACGCAGCTGCTCACATGATGGAGCAGGCGGAGCCTCGGCAGGCAGGGCAACTTCTCTGCATAACACCTCTAGCTCTGGCGCTCCTGTTTCAGGAAGTACAAATTAGCCAGAGGGGTCGTGGGAAGGAAACTGTAGGATTTGGAGTTGTACTCATTGTTATTCATGATATTTAAGCATCCTCTGATTGGCTAACAGTAACGCGACTCTGCCACTGACTCCTTTTGCTCTGCAACGTTTAATTTTTTCTTCACAAATAACACAAGCATGAAGGACTTCTACTGTGTGGGGTTGCTAATGCTAACAGTTAGCTTCTACTAGCTGAGACAGTTTCTCAGTGAACTTGCTCTTTAAAGTTTAGGTTACTTCCTGAATGGACTCTAGAAGAGCCTGAAGAACGTATGACCTGCGGCTAGTCATAGTGCAACCAGGATCAACTATAAACAAGCAACAGAAAAATATAGTTTACCTGGTACATCCAGGGGTGAAGGTCTGAGAATTTCTAAATATTTATGTTAACATAACCATGCAGTGCTGAATTGAGGGCAGTGTAAAAACATAATGAAAATGTCTGCACAAACTGCTAACCAGTTAACGGAGTTCTATTTGCTTTGGTCCTGGAAGTGCTCAAACTAGCCAAATAATGCTATATGCTACATGTCGGATAGTAACTAATGGTACAGTTTAGTTTTATTGTGAAATTATCACAAAACAGTTGAATGTCGCAATCATGTTGGAAGGAAGGTTACATTGAAAAAGATTTCCTTCAGTTTTTTCCTTCCAAAAAGGCCAAAGAGGGATGTAGTCTTTGCTTACAAACATTGAGCACTTGGGGTTGCAAGATCTGCGCCAAGCTAACGCAGCAGCGCCGGCATTTGTAATTAAACACAGGCCAACAAAAACGAGCTGTGAACAGTCTCTTAGCCAATAACAGGAGGAACCCAGAAATGATGTTTTGTCCCCCTGTGAATCCATGGCATCTTTCTGTTTATTCTAATATTAGGGAAAGAAAGCTAGAGGCTAACATTGAGCTAACAATGCTAGCAGTGAATTAGCTGTGCATAGTCGACTAAATATCCCAAGCTACTTTTATTTATTTTATCGGTTCCCAACAACTAAAAAAGAGAATGCATCAAAATAAAAGTGTCCATTTTACTTAATTTAACATTATTTGACCATTATGTTCTTGTATTAGCAGGCATATTTCCTTTCTCTACAGAATATCTCCTATTGTAAAGTCTGTTTGCATAAACGTGTTATTGCATAGCTTTTCTGTCCAATGTCTATCGATAAGTGCGTTCTGCTAATGAAACAACTATACTCAAAAAAATATATATAAACGCAACACCTTTGTTTGTGCTTCGATTTTTTATGAGATGGACTTAAAGATCTAAAATTCATTCCAGATACACAATATTACAATTTCTCTCAAACACTGTTCACAAATCAGTCTAAATGTGTGATAGTGAGCACTTCTGCTTTGCTGAGATAATCCATCCCACCTCACAGGTGTGCCAAATCAAGATGCTGATCTGACATCATGAGTAGTGCACAGGTGTACCTTATACTGCCCACAATAAAAGGCCACCCTGGAATGTGCAGTTTTGTCTCATAGCAAAATACCACAGATGCCACAGACATTGAGGGAGCGTGCAATTGGAATGATGACAGCAGGAATTTCAACCAGATCTGTTGCTCGTGCATTGAACATTAATTTCTCCACCATAAGCCGTCTCCAAAGGTGTTTCAGAGAATATGGCAGTACATCCAACTGGCCTCACAACCACAGACAACGTGTAACCACATCAGCCCAGGACCTCCACATCCAGCAGGTTCACCTCCAAGACCGCCTGAGACCAGCCACTCAGACAGCTGCTGAAACAATTGGTTTGCATAACCAAATAATTTCTGCACAAACTGTCAGAAACTGTCTCAGGGAAGCTCACCTGCTTGCTTGTCGTCCTCATTGGGGTCTTGACCTGACTCCAGCTCGTCGCCATAACAGACTTGAGTGGGCAAATGCTCACATTCGATGGTGGCTGGCACATGGGAGAGATGTTCTCTTCATGGATGAATCTCGGTTTACATTGTTCAGGGCAGATGGCAGACAGCGAGTGTGGCGTCGTGTGGGTGAGGGCTTTGCTGATGTCAGTGTTGTGGATCGAGTGGTCCATGGTGGTGGTGGGGTTATGGTATGGGCAGGCATCTGTTATGGACGAAGAACACAGGTGCATTTTATTGATGGCATTTTGAATGCACAGAGATACCGTGATGAGATCCTGAGGCCCGTTGTTGTGCCGTACATCCATGAACATCACCTCATGTTTCAGCAAGATAATGCACGGCCCCATGTTGCAAGGATCTGTACACAATTCTTGGAAGCTGAAAATGTCCCAGTTCTTGCATGGCCAGCAAACTCACCGGACATGTCACCCGTTGAGCATGTTTGGGATGTGCTTGACTGGCGTATACGACAGCGTGTACCAGTTCCCACTAATATCCAACAACTTCGCACAGCCATTGAAGAGGAGTGGACCAACATTCCACAGGCCACAATTGATAATCTGATGAACTCTATGCGAAGAAGATGTGTTGCACTGCATGAGGCAAATGGTGGTCACTCACACCAGATACTGACCAGTTCTGAGTCCCCAGACCCCCAATAAAGCCAAAAACTGTACATTCCAGGGTGGCCTTTTTTGTGGGCAGTATAAGGCACACCTGTGCACTACTCATGATGTCAGATCAGCATCTTGATGTGGCACACCTGTGAGGTGGGATGGATTATCTCAGCAAAGCCGAAGTGCTCACTATCACACATTTAGACTGATTTGTGAACAATGTTTGAGAGAAATGGTAATATTGTGTATCTGGAATGAATTTTAGATCTTTAAGTCCTTCTCATTAAAAATCAGAGCTGAAACAAAGGTGTTGCGTTTATATTTTTGTTGAGTGTAATAGTGAGATTTAGTCATGATGACCATTAGGAAAGATGCTAAAGACTCTAAAAATCAATCTTGCCACAAAGTTTCGAAGGCTGAAAAAGAAAATCAATATGGCAAAATAAACTTTTTTTTTTCTCCTCTGGCCATCATCATGTACTTATAAAGAGACACTCACTTAAAAAAAAAACATTTGTACATGTGTGGATCTGTGGAAGAGGAGATTGGTATTGATCCGTCAGTGTGTGAAGTGTGTGTGTGTGTGTGTGTGGGGGGGGGGGGGGGGGTCCTGTGAGAAAAGCTTTTTGAACAGTTCTGTTTACTTATAAATTATTTTTTTTTAAACTACAGAAGAAAAAGGTTTTTCTGAGAACCGAGTCGTATAGAAAACCAGTTCCTGCAGAGCTGAAACCACATGGGCTGATTTGACATCTGTTCTGTTTATCATTCCTGCCGCCATGATGCAGCATGCAACCAGTGCACACCATTTCCCAACCGGTTTCTGAGCTCATCTCTTTAAACTGAGCACAGTATTAGACACTGACATTAGGCAGCTCCACTTGATATTTGTGTTAGAGATATTGTACGGTAAACGCTTCGGGCTGATTTCACACTTTGCTCTGACCAGCCTTGGTGACACAGTAGAGGATGGAGAGAAACCAGGAACACTTTAGCAGTGGAGTTTGTGTTCTAGATTGCAACTCTGATTAACTTCACACTGTGCAACTTTCATATTTTTAAATATGTTTCTTGAGCCAGCATATGCTAAAATGACCCTTCATAGGATTAATGAACTCAGACCCCTCTGTGGCTAGAATAATGCCCTTGCAACTTCAGTGTTGGTGGGCTTACTACTTGTTAGGTCCCACTCTAGTCTTGTAATGTGGAACTGCCATGCCTGGGCTTTCCTGCATGCTACATGAACACAGCTGATTTGGGTTAGGGTTAGAGATGTTTCAGCTGTTACATTAAGATGCTTTAAATACAAATACACATCAAGGAGATACGACTCCATATCCTGCCATTTTCTGCCTCCCGCTCCTTTTGCTAACTTCTACTTCCTGAAACCGGAGCACCAGAGATTTTTTCCCCATACAGAGAACAACTCAAGCCATGCATTCATACTTGAGACTAATCTGTTAAAAAACAAAAACAAAAAAAGAAAACGAGTAATGGCAAGTTGATCTTTGCAGATTTAGGCTCTATTAAGAGAAAATGGAAATCTAAAGGCAAAGGTGAGAAACCAGCATTGGACATTCAATCTGCTCTGAATGAGCGACAAATTACTATTTTACTTCCCCTCGATCAATGCAACCATGTAGGCTCAGGAGAACCTTAAAAAATAGACAATGGGTTTTAATCAGGAAAAGTACCCAAAACTCCACAGTGCATAAGAGGAGCATGTAAACAATGCCGAGTTCTCTGGACCGGAGCTTATCTCAGGTGGACAGAATAACAGCAGACATGAGTATGGTGGTCCCATAAGCCAAACTTTCTCTCTGCATTTGGAAAATAAATGAAAATGGTGGTTTTGGTCCCAAAAATGAGAAAATCCATTCAGGCTTTTATCGGGAAGTGCCACAAAAAGCCAGCGGCTGTGATTGCATGGAGGGGACTGTACTCACGGCACAGGTGAATCTCTCATACCTGATTGTAATGTTCGAGCAGAAGAAAATGTTCAAAAGTCAGACATTCGCTTCCATCAAGATGACATCTTCACTTGAGAGATGTATGGTTATTTTAGCAGCACAATGCTAGACTTTATTCTGCATGATTGACTCTCGCTTCATGGCCCCAGAACGTACCATTAACTTTCCTAGCTGAAATCTCGATCTGCTCCCTGTTGTAAAAAAGCTCAGCTTATATTAATCACTTTCAACTTTTAAAGTCTTGTTTTTGGGCAAATGTGGACTCGAGAAAAATGTATTTTTGATTAATAAAAGATGAAAGTAATTAAAAAAACAGATGCAAACTGTGCCAATTAATTGGAATTTCTTTGGTTTATTATAAGGATGGCTGGTATCGGTTTCCTAATCAATACATCAATATAATCCACCTCCTAATTTCTGATATCGACAAAAATTGATAACAGCTAAATAATTTTAGGTAAGTAACATCACATATCTCCTAACATTCTGTGCACAGCACGACAAACAAAATATAAAATACAGTAGAGCTATATAATATCTCAAAAACGAAACCTCAGACCTGTCATATTTAGATTTTTTGAGTGAAAGGGAAGTAGCTGAAGAGTTGATGTAAAATACGTGCATGGTGTGTAAAGGTTGGATCAGAGTAAAGACTGATACTCAAAGAAGATGCTCAAAAAGTCTTCTAAAGCTTTCAATTAAACAGAAACCGAGCTAAATTCTTACTGAAGTCCCACTACATGATACCACCCCTACACGCATTCAGAGTTTTAACAGATCACATTTGATCATTTATGATCTTGTTTTGACCAAATTAACTGAAACTATCATTTTTAACACATTTTCTTTGACACCACTGGCATACATCCCTATAAAAATTGTAGACATTTAATTACTTTACTTTTTTCCGACACTTTAAAAAAAACCTCCATTTTCCCAAACCTCAAACATATTTAATTTTCCTCCTTAAAAGCCTCAAAGCCAAACCATCTTAAATGATTCCTCTTGTCTGTCACTCCAGCTCTACTATCCAAGACTTTATTTGTATTAATGATGGTAATAAAACAGAAACTGGCACAAGCAGTTAAGTAGACAGATACTTTTAATGACGCTTGTGCTGCTTACAGTATGATTAGCTCTTTTCTCGCTGTAATTTATTTTGCATTTCTGTTCACTAATTGGGACAAAGTATTTCACCAGTGTTCAACTTCCTCCACATTAACACGTTAAACCTGATTTTGCCTTCTTTTTCTAAACTATTAAGCTAATGCACGTCTTTAACACTTTCTAGCTTGTCTTATGTTCTTGTCCTGACCCTAAACCATTAGGCTAATGCATCTTTACATGACATACACATTGATTTAGCACCAACCGTCCTTTATTTTCACAAAACAACCTAACAACCATATTTTTTTAATCAAAAACTTGTTTCTGTCTGATTTCTATGTCTAGAAGTAAAAGCTGAATTAATTCTTTGTAACTTGTCCGGTATTCTTGTGGCACACGTTCAAACAACAATGTCAAGTAGTTTTTAAAGATGTTCTCAAATGCTGAGAAGAACTTATTGATTCCTTTCTGTGCGTATGTTTGTGTGGAAACAGACAGCATAATGCCGGTTGAACATCTGAACGCAGTTACTGACTCATACGTCTAAATATAATCCTGAGCAGTTGAAACCTTTTTGGATATTCGCAGCGAGCTTGCTGGAAGAGTGTGTGATGAGAGTTGGTTTGTTTAAAAATAATTCCTGCCTAGGGACACACACACACACACACACACACACACACACACACACACACACACACACACACACAATTTTCTAGCAATTAAAATCTGCAAGTACGCCTCATAAAAAAAATTACAAAAATAAAACTATTGAAAAATACCTGTGATGCCATTAACCCCTTCAACAGGGTCTCTGTTGCCATGGCAACGTGCTGCAGGCTGACCGATATGAGCGAAAAACCCATTTCCTAGGCGACAAGTGGAGATGCAGAGAAACATCAACCAGCTTGTGTGTGTGTGTGTGTGTGTGTGTGTGTGTGTGGGTGTGTGTTTAATTGTGTAAAGAGTGAATGAATGTCTATGTGGGGGCACCACTCAGTGAGTTTTACCTTCCTGCTCAGCATCTCATGACTTCCACCAATGATGAAACTGACTGTAAGACAGGGGGCGGGGCTTGTTTCTCTGAGACTCAAATGACTTTGACTTTATGATGTCAGAGCGATTAGCTCTCTATCTCACACGAACGCGATAACATGCATGCCGCCCACCTGCCACTGTTTCTGCATCAGATCCGGTTTGAGGAATCTCTGCGAGAACGCAGCGTCTCCCGTTAGTTCTGGCCCTCTGTGAACGAGAGTCAGGAAAGGGAGCGTGATGAGCCAGTTCCCTCACTGCATTCTTTCCTCCTATGTACTATCTGCCCACGCGTTGCTTTCCACCCACGTCATTTCCACACTGATGGAACTTTTATGCCTCCTCCTTCGCTTGTTTTCTCATTCTCTGCTTCTTTTCTCCTCCTCATTCACATGTTCTCTTGCCATTTCCATCTGCCACCCTTCCTGCCACGACGCGCCTTCACTTCTCATGTGCTCTCCATTCATCGTGTGCAAATATTGCCTTCTAATCTAAAAAGCTGGACTTACGAATACAAATTCAGGATCTGTAAATTCTCAAGAAATGCACACAATTCCCCCCCCCCCCCCCCCCCCCCCCCAAATCTATCTCTCTCCGAATCATCTGCTCCATGAGCAGGTGTGAATGAGATGGGAGCAGTTTTATCCGATCACGGCTCATGGAGGTGCTTCATCAAAGGCCTTCTGGCCTGGCCTGCTCCCCTGGGGGCGCCGCCATCCTCCTGGAGTCGCATCAAACACACGACAGCAGATCCTCCAGAGCTACACTGTACCTCTATTTAGCATCATACCTGATCAGGCGTTTTTTTCTCTCTTATCCTCGTAACTGTTTCTACTAGAACATAAATATGCAGCTAAATAAAGTATACACACACACACACACACACACACACATATACACTCAACAAAAATATAAACGCAACATCGTTGTTTCTGCTCCGACTTTTCATGAGAAGGACTTAAAGATCTAAAATTCATTCCAGATACACAATATTACCATTTCTCTCAAACATTGTTCACAAATCAGTCTAAATGTGTGATAGTGAGCACTTCTGCTTTGCTGAGATAATCCATCCCACCTCACAGGTGTGCCACATCAAGATGCTGATCCGACATCATGAGTAGTGCACAGGTGTGCCTTATACTGCCCACAATAAAAGGCCTCCCTGGAATGTGCAGTTTTGTCTCAGCAAAATGCCACACAATATGGCAGTACACCCAACCGGCCTCACAAGCGCAGACGACGTGTAACCACACCAGCCCAGGACCTCCACCTCCAGCAGGTTCACCTCCAAGATCGTCTGAGACCAGCCACTCAGACAGCTGCTGAAACAATTGGTTTGCATAACCAAACAATTTCTGCACAAACTGTCAGAAACCGTCTCAGGGAAGCTCAACTGCATAATCATCGTCCTCATCGGGGTCTTGACCTGACTCCAGCTCGTTGCCGTAACAGACTTGAGTGGGCAAATGCTCACATTTGATGGCGTCTGGCAGGTTGGAGAGGTGTTCTTTTCATGGATGAATCTCGGTTTACATTGTTCAGGGCAGATGGCAGACAGCGAGTGTGGCGTCATGTGGGTGAGGGCTTTGCTGATGTCAGTGTTGTGGATCGACGGCCCATGGTGGTGGTGGGGTTATGGTATGGGCAGGCATCTGTTATGGACGAAGAACACAGGTGCATTTTATTATTGGCATTTTGAATGCACAGAGATACCGTGATGAGATCCTGAGGCCCATTGTTGTGATGTACATCCGTGAACATCACCTCATGTTTCAGCAAGATAATGCACGGCCCCATGTTGCAAGGATCTGTACACAATTCTTGGAAGCTTAAAATGTCCCAGTTCTTGCATGGCCAGCATACTCACCGGACATGTCACCCATTGAGCATGTTTGGGATGTGCTTGACCGGCGTATACGACAGCGTGTACCAGTTCCCACTGATATCCAACAACTTCGCACAGCCATTGAAGAGGAGTGGACCAACATTCTACAGGCCACAACTGACAATCTGATGAACTCTATGCGAAGATGTGCTGCACTGCAGGAAGCAAATGGTGGTCACACCAGATACTGACCGGTTCTGAGTCCCCAGACCCGCACATTCCAGGGTGGCCTTTGATTGTGGGCAGTATAAGGTACACCTGTGCACTACTCATGATGTCAGATCAGCATCTTGATGTGGCACACCTGTGAGGTGGGATGGATTATGTCAGCAAAGCAGAAGTGCTCACTATTGCACATTTAGACTGATTTGTGAACAATGTTTGAGAGAAATGGTAATATTGTGTATCTGGAATGAATTTTAGATCTTTAAGTCCATCTCATGAAAAGTCGGAGCAGAAACAAAGGTGTTGGGTTTATATGTTTGTTGAGTGTATGTATGTATATGTATATATATATATATATATGTGTGTGTGTGTGTGTGTGTGTGTGTGTGTGTGTGTGTGTGTGTGTATATATATGTTTTTGTATATGTATGTATATATATTATTTATTATTTTTATTTTTTTCTGAGCCGTGCAGATTTTATCTAGCATGCCATAGCCTGTTGGGGAAAATAAATTACACTGTCTCTTCATTTTCAACCACACAGCAAATGTGGATGGCCATCGTTTCTGCTCCTGCAGCGTGCCTTCCCACTGCCAGCTGTAGCACAATATATTTACACAGAGGGGGGCTGAGTTGCAGCCATCTTGGAGGCATTAGTGCATGCAACGTCTTCCTGACGAGTTCACGGAGAAAGGAATTTATATGTTCCTCCTATTATTTCATTCATCACTGCTTTTCAGAGAGGGAAACAGACACATCTAAAAGCTCAACTCAGCATAGCTGCACACGCACAAGGGAAATCCTGTGCGCAGGCATGGAAAATAAACTTTTTTGGGGCGACTTTCCCACATTTTCTTCCACTATCTCTTTCAGGACAAATAATTATCCTCGTTTATTCTTTACTTGTCATGCTACGAGAAGTCATGAGGAAGAAGGAAAGTCCTATTTTTTCAGTTCTGATATAATCATGGCACGTATGAAACTCACATGCAGAGAAAGAAAAAGTGGAAAGGTAGGAAACAAGGGGAGGAAACACAGCCCACTGAAGCCCCGGAGGCGTTGTTAGTTCAGTGTTGCTTCTTGGTCTTTGGATGACAGTTTGCATGTGAGAGTTCGTTGGCTCGCTGTGGGACAACAGAAGCCATTGGGCATTTTATTGTGAAGAGGGGAAGTAAAGAGGAGAACGAGCGGGTTGGGTCTCTCTGCAGCGGCGCTCTGTAAGCTCGACTGCATGTGTAGCAAAAGTTTGCAAGATTGAAAACAGAAGAAGACTCCTTTTTCACTCCCTGCAGGCTCAAGCACCTTCTGAGTCAGACACTAATTTTCTGGCTCTCTCCCAGGATATAAATATGTTTTGATTCGCTTTGTCCATTTTTGGAGTTTTAAAAAGGAAGGCTAGAGTCTGGTGATTTTTCTTTTTCTCTCCTTTGAGGCTCTCGTTATGCTAATGGATGTAAAACCACTGTAGTAAAATCAAGTACTTGTTGGTGCTCTGCCAATAAATAGCCGTGCGCATTCATTTGCTGTCTGTCATGTTGGATGGCCTGGCAACGACACCACCAGAGGCAAGAATCTGAGCGCTAAATAAACGCAACCTCAATATTATTTGGATCAGGTAGCAAAAACATTAGGATGCTAAATAATAATAATAATAATTATTATTATTATTATTATTATTTTTATTATTATTATTATAAACAACTAAATGTATTGTCTGAGTAGTGAAAGAAAAATTATCAAAAATCATCTATGCTATTTACATGAGGATCATATTGATTATTTTTGATATTCAAGCATTAAAGGTACAATATGCAAGGATTTTACAGTGAAATTATCACAAAACAGTCTAGTGTCTTAATCATGTTGGAAGGAAGGTTTCATTCAAACAGATTTACTTCCCAGTTTTGAACATCTTAGGTGTGTTCTTGCTGTGTCGTATCTTTAATTCCACGTACGCTACGTAGCGGGAAAACAGGTAAACAAAACTGCTCTGTGTTTTAAAAAAGAACTACAGCATGGAATTACTTCTCAGTTGTCAGTTTTTCTCCTTTCATTAAGGACCAAAGTACAGTCTTCGTTTACTAGCCTCTGGAATTGCAGCGTCTGCGCTGCTGGGGCAGCATTTGTGATGCAGCACTGGCCAGCAGTGTTTTGTAAAGATCCTGTCAGTAACAGTAGCGACTCACATGTTATTTCTTGTAGATCCCACAGCATCTTTATGTTTTACTCTAATATCAGGTAAAGAACCGTAGAGGCTAACATTGAGCTAACAATGCTAACAGTTAATTAGGGGCAAATAAATGTCTCAAGCTACTTTTTCAACAATTTGATATTACGGTGACATTTATTTACTTACATAACTTACTGTGTAGGACTCATCTTCATTTATCTAGAATCTTCTGGTGCTGATCTGTAACCAGCAACAGCCATGAAAACCACAGGACGGTAGTGAGATGGTGACTTTTGTTTTGAAAATGAGCTGCAGTAACAGAATTTGGGCACAGGATGTCATAGGGAGCCTAAAGGTTGGTTTATGCTTGACGCGTCCGCGAGGTCCGCACGGCTCCGCGCGGCGAAATTGCATCATTTTAACAACCACGCCCCTCCACCGCGTCTCTGCACAGCCCAAAATTTCCGCAACGCGCACCTAGGAAAACTTCTAACCACGCGGATGGTCGGACGTGGAAAAACATGGTGGACCGGCAAGAACTAGTACGGCAGAGTTTCGTAAATACAGACATTTGTATGATTCAGCTCTCAGAGATCACCGTAATCAACATGTTGTTAATAATTCTTGGAGAGAAATAGCTCGCACTGTTGGAAAAGACGAGAAAGCTGTTAAACACTGCTGGAATCCATGTTGTAAACAGTCATTTGTACTTCTACTATGGTGTAGTGTTGGATGCATGCCGTAGAGCTCCATGCTGCCCCCTACAGTTTGGGAGAATATTGGCTCACTGCAGAGACAAGCCGCATGAACCGTAAACGCTCCGAGTTGTGAAGCGCGTTCCATCCGCGAGTCGCATCACCAAGCAGAAAGTGAATGAGTCAAGCATAAACCAAGCTTAAGTCTCCTCCCCTTCTGGTCGGCTCATGGGTCCCCAGAAGAACTAAAAAATGAATGCAACTCAACAAGGCTAAAAACGCTATTTTCTAATCCGCTTTGCTTTAGACCCTGGATCACACATATGTTGTACTGCAATTTAAATGAAAAGTAATGATGGGTGTTTCGACCACACCAGTCATGCACTTTGAGATTTATTAGCTTGTAAAAGTTTGTAATTAGCATGACTACAAACTAGAAATCGGCACGTCGCATATGTGACGTCACCACATAATCTCCTCTCCCCTAGCTTAGCTGCTGCTTACCAAATGACCAGATTTATGGTGGTTCTTTCCTTCTGTGGTGTGGTTGCTGAACTTACGGCCCTTTTCCCTCAGTTTTCTCTGTGTCTGGTTCGATGACGTCACTTTTGTGAAGCGCATTTGTAGTCCTGGGCTCATTTTCACACAAAACCTATAATAACGTTTCCCCCATTCGAAAAGAAGCGCGTTCTTGGTTTCAAAATGTGTCTTTAAAATTCACGGACATCATATGTGAAATCCAAAACAAATGAAATTAGAAAATTGCGTTTTTAGCCCCATTGACTTGCTTTCATTTTTTCATTCTCCCGGGGACCCATGGTCTGCAAACAGATGGGCGTGACTTGGGTTCCCTATTGGTACTTCATTCTTACATAATGCACCTTTAAGTGACAATAGTACAAGAGGAAGAGCACTCATCTCCTCTTTGAAAAGCTGGAGGTTTGGTCCCATCTTACCAAACACAGAGTCAAAGTGTCTTAAAGCCCCAGGTTGCTCTCAATTTGTGGATGGTTCTGTGAAAGGACTAAAGGGTTTTAAAAATGTACGTGGAGTATTCAGTGATAGTCAAAGACATTGATTGTTGCCCAGGTGTCGAAGGCTTCTTGGGGCTTCTAGAGTGTTTGTTTCGTATGTTCTACATTAATTCAAGCTGTACGTTTTCTGACAAGGGGTTATGGCCACTGTGGCATTAGTGTCAAATTCTCGAGTGAAAACCACACGCTTGTGTCCTGAAGGCACCATATGACTGTCCATCAGTGAGACATCCAGAGGGTAAACTGTACATGTTTTCCAGTTCACTTCTTCCTTTCACACAGACACATTATTTCTGCTGCTTTTATATTCAGCCTTCTGGATTATTTTTTCCACTGGTAAAAAAAAATACTGGTAGTAGTGGATATTTTTTTTAATAAGGAAGAGTTCATAGACCGATTTAGGCTGTTCTTTACAGTTATCCTCCTTTATAGCAGGCTCTTATTGACTGTGTTTGTTGATTTTATTTAAAATTACATGTTCACATTCTGACAGTTATTTATCCCCTGAGTATGAGGTTTTCTGCTAGCCTAGTGAACTAGACCAAATTCTTGCTTTGCAAAGCCTAGGCATGCTCCACTGGAACCTCCGCAGCTCCTACCAGGACTCTGGCTAGCCAATCACAGCTCTCTAGAGGGGTTTCAAACACATAAAGAGCTGTGATTGGTCCATAATGGTGGGCCAATCATAGTGCTCTCTCTGCTTAGTGAACAAATCATAGAGCTGTATCCGCTTTGTGGGCCAATCAGGGCACTCTATATGCCTGGTGGGTGGGATGATGCAACAGAGTGAAACAAGAGTATGTCACATTCATTGTCCAGTGGAATGCGGAGATCATTTGAAAGACAACGGTAGAACCCGCCCCACAACCGAGAACCGTCAATGGAGTGTGGCCAGACTAAATAATACATTTATTTAGTCTGGCTTGCGGGGCTAGTTTTCTGCTGCACCAAGAATATTGTCATTACTTTCACATTGAACTCTGACAGGAAGATTCTGATCTTTCATGTTGATCATCAGATTTTACTATTTGTACATACATTATGTGCACAAAATGTTTAGAGTTTCTAAGTCTGAAGTAGTTGCTTGTGATTCTTTGATCATGCCAAGAGCAAATAAACTAAGTTTTATTAGAGGCAATAATCTCAAAGCACTGTAAAAAAGCAACAAATCCAAATTCCAAACAGTATCAGATTTAGGCCATTTGTATGCAAGTTTAATCATTATAAAATAATATCCAGTGAAGCAGAACATTTGATCATCTTTATGATTGTATAATTCATTAATTGAACATTTTATCAATGTAAAAATTGTGTCATTTTATATAAGGATCCAGCGGACTAAATCAAATCTTCATGTCCTCAAAACCCATTATTTGAGCATGTACATAACAATGGGCAAAATTTTCATTTCTAAATATTTGGCTGCAATTGTCATCAGAATTTAAAATGCATCCGTTTTAATAAAAAAGTCAGAAAAAAATATCTAAATTCAGTTTAAAAACTCAAAATAAGGAACAGATGCCACAAATAGTTTTTTTTTTGCATTAAACAGTATAGAAATATTTTGTTAGATCATATTACAGTTGATCAAGCAATCTCTCTGGGCTCCTTTGATCGGTTCCATCACATAGCGATGATGGGGGACCATTGATATTGTCTTGCGGGATGATGTGGGTGATGGGGCGGAGGGTCTGAGTTTGGAGTATCTGGAGGTTCCCTGGAGGTGGGTTCACTGGGGGTGTCTGGGACCGGGGGGCTGCTGCCCCTCTCTGGAAGTGCTTGGGTTGCCTGGGGGGTGGACTACTGGCGGTTGTGATTGGGGCCCCTTGGAGGTCATGGGTCACTGCCTGGCAGCTGCATTGCCCCTGAGCGGGTCTGGTTGGGGGCCTGGGGGCTCGGGCTGTGGGGGTGGCCGGCCCCGTGTGGGGATCTGGGCGGGGCCTTGGGGGTCGGGTCCTGACATGCATGCTGCCGGGAAGAAGGCGGGAACATGCGGCAGTGCCTGGCCCGGGCTCAGGGGCCTCAGGTAGACCTTGGCTCCTCTGCTGTCCCATCACAGGGGAGGGGGATGTCCAGGAGGGGGAGTACCCAACCTTACCTGGATGTCCTATGTATTATATTTTCTGGAAGTGGTGCCCTCTGACTCCGTGAAGCTCTGTGATGCTGCTGCTTTGGGCCCTGGCAAGATGGGCTGGGGTTTCCATGCCCTGGGTGGCATTTTGGAAACAGAGGTGCCTATTGGGGCCAGTGGGGGAGCTGGCTCCCTGGACGGCTTAGTCCATCCAACCATTCCTCCCCACCCCCACACCTGCTGCTCCCTCACATCATCACACAGACATGCACATAGGATCTTGGGGGGTGGACAAGTCAGGGGGTGAGGGTATGGACCCCATTTCCGCATTCCTGTGGCAACCTGCCCCCCAATTTTATTTGCACCTTAAACACTTCCACCCACAACATTCCACACAAACACACACTTAGGGCCTTGGGAGTGAGCACATTCAATGACCTTTGGCAGGGGGATTTTTCAGCCTCATCCCGAGTGTCAGTGCCCACTTCCAATTTTAAACTGCACTTAAACACTGAGGGCTGTGGGTGCAAGTGGGGTGGTGCGGTGGCATCAGCTGGCATAGGCCAGATGATGCCCGCACTGCCTGCTCACCACAGCCATGGAATACACCTCATCAACATGCACTAACACTAAATTGGAGGAGGCGGAGGGAGACTAGAGGTCTTAGCACACCTCTGTTGATACTTGGCTTCCTGGGGCTGGAGGCTAGGAGGGAGATCTGGCCATCTGGTATGGGTCTGGGGTGGTGAGTTGCTTTGGTCGGCGTTGGCCGGGGGAGCCTGCTCATCAGCACCCCAGCAGAAAGGGTCAACCTCAGGGAACCGGTGATGGTTGTGCCCCATGTGCAGCAGTACCGGGACCAGAGTGAATAGGGTATGTATGAGGAGCATGAGTGGGTGTCCGGCATGCATTTGTGTAAGTCTTAGGTTGTATGTGCATGTGTGAGCATGAGGGAGGGAGTGTGTGACTGTGTCTGTGTATGACTGTATATGTCAGGTGGGAACTTTGACTCCTCCCTTCTCCTGGGACTTCTTTTGATGATATAGATCTTCGTCTCCCCTCTCCCTGCCACACCTGGTGTGGAGTGTGGTGCCTTGGTCTGCCTGAGTGTTCGTGGCAACCGGGTCAGGGGGTTTAAGATTTTTGGCGTCTGATTGATCAATCCTGGTGGCTGCCTGGTGGGATCTGGGTCCCTGGGCTCTGCTGGGTCCCCGGCCGGGGTGGTCACCCATAGGTCCCGGGTCGCTGGGTCTCGGGCTTGACCAGCTTGGGGGTGGGAGGCTACAGGCGGGCCTGTGGGCTTGCCGCTGATATCTCTCGGGACTCTGCCAGCTGCTGGTTGTGGTCCCCCGGGGTGGTCCTCTGTGCCTCTTGAGGGGGGATGGGGCTTTTCTGGTCGCAGTCTCCCTGGGCTCCCTGTGTTCTGGGGCAGCTCCTGGATCTCTGGGACTTGGCGTTCCCTCCATCTCCTACACATCTTTGGGGGGCAGATCTGAGACCCCTCGCACTCTCCATTGGACGCTCCTATAGAGAATCCTTACATAAACAAGCGTGTGTGCACACACAGGTGCTCACATGGTGCTTTCATAAGTATGGGTTTGGGCACGTTCAACACATGTCTTAAGGCTGTGGTTGGCACTAAATGCACTGTGGTTTATTATCGTGTGATTGTTCATTAAAACAATGTTGATTATATATTTCTTCATCAAGTTGACGCAGTGATAGCTTGCTCCTGTAATATTGTTGCGTGTCCCTTTTTGTTGTTTGTTTTTCTCCTTCTGCAGGTCTAGAAGCTGGCTCTTGTTTATCATTGATTGTTTATTGCTGGGTTTCACTCACGTGACTAGCATGAAGTCACAAACGCGCAAAATTTCAGGTGGGGGCAGGAAGTGTTTTGCTGTGCAACAGAACACAACACGATGGAGGACAGCGAGTATACAAAGGCTTTAAATGGACAGGCATAGACTCTATCTCCAGTGCAACCGCAGGCAGCATGCAGGGATTTCTGTGTTGATGACCTCAGCAAATCACAGGTGAAAGCCGTAGAGGAGTAGACCAGGGCTCAGAGCTCATCATCCATCTGGTACAGCCAAAGAGCAGGAAGATTAACAGCTTCTAAACTAAAACAAGTTTTGCAGAGCAGTCATGTAAGACCATCTAGGGCTTTGATCACGTCCATATGCTACCCAGAAACACAAAAGCCATGTACATCAGCAATAAGACATGGCTGTGATTTTGAAGCAACAGCCAGAAAACAGTACGAACATGTCCAGCGTGAACTCCACAGAGGCTTTTCCTGTACGGACAGTGGTCTGTGGCTAAACCCAAAATGGCCATACATGGGAGCCCCACCAGATGGAGTCATTTCATGTGACTGTCATGGAACCGGGGTGTGTGAAATCAAGTGTGCACAGAGCAAACAGCAAGAAGTCAGTCTGAGGATGTGTGCTGGACAGCCTGGCTTTTGTCTCATCAAAGAAGGAGATGCTGTGCAACTTGACAGGAATTATTCTTACCATCATCAGGTCCAGGCTCAGCTCCACATAGCAGACGTGCAATATTGTGATTTTATTGTTTGGAACAAAAATGACATTCATGTTGAAAGAATTCTGCCAGATGTTCAGCTCTGCGAAACAGCCATCCCCAAAGTTCAGCTGTACTTCACACACTGCATCCTACCTGAAATATTGGGACAGAAATTCACAAGTGAATGACTATTCAAAAATGTCGGAAACAAATATTAGAGGGTTGTTTCATGACTGTAAAAAAATTGTGAATGATGTTTGAATCTGTTTTTAATAAAATCCCCGCAGACTGATGGGTGAAAACTTGTTGCTAACTTGCTACGTTTCAGCTACATCTTTAGCATTCTTTATTTTACCCAACACCTGAGAAGCAGTGCAGGAACATGACCCCAGGAGTCCGACAAGCTTGAATAGAACATCTGTCAAAACATGTCACATCATGAAGGGTACATGTGTGACTGAAAAATGTCATGAAGACTTTGTGTGAGGAAAAGAAAATGTTTTACCCATAGATCTGTGTGAACCTCATACTAGCAGTTTATTCTGTTTGTACCACTTTGTCTTTGGTGCACATTAGAATAAAAATGGAAAAGTAATCAAATTTACTTAATCAGTACTTGAGGTTGAAATGTGCATTTTAAACATATTGTTAAACAATTCAAATAACTATATAAACTTTACTATATTTACCAGATGAATCAACTTCAAGAGTACTGCACTTATTTCAATCAGTAGCAACTGTTTAAAATCACATTGACACATATCAACAAACTGGTGTTTACACAGTTCACTGAAAACATTTAATTCAAGTCAATTTGATAAGTTCTTTATTGTTTTCTTACTAAATATGTACAAATACGGCCAGTAACACAGCAATACAAAAACAAATGTCACAACATTAGAAATGTACATTGAAAAATCAAAATGTATGTGTTCCAAAAGGGATTCCATTAACATTACTCCGGAGGGACAATAAACACAGAAATGTTGGTCAGCGCACAGCAAATTACAGCAGTTTTGTCAACCAATGCAAGTGAGTCAGTTGATTTGACAGCCATGTACTCAGTAGGCATAGTCCTACTTTGCAAAATCTGGTACTTTCTCCTAACCATACCTATTACTCTTTCTACTTAAATACGAACACTTGCCAGTTTCCTTGTTTGTTCAACCTCAAAAGCAGACAGTTGCTTTTTCCCTTTTGTGAAAGCAGGCGTCTTTAAAGAAGCACAGAAAACCCTACACTGTCTTCAACAGTGAATCCTCGATCTGCAAGTACAATATCTCCTGGTGACAGCTTGTTCAAGATACCACACTCCTCTGTTATTTGTTTGTCACTGGTCCTCCCTCCCCACGCACTTGAAATATAAGTGACATAACCCTGAGGAGCAATACCAGTAAGACATTTGATTGTGTTGTGGTGCTTATAATTTGACCAAGTTTGTGCTCTTGCCACAAAGTTGGTAGGCCTTTCAGTGAATACTTCAAAACAGTCCAATATCACCGCAACTTTGAGTCCAAAGGCTTTCCTGAATGACACGGGCATGGTTGATTGTATTATTTTTCAGTCAGGCCACTGAATGAGGAAATCCAGTCTGTTATGGAGAACGTGCATCATCTATATCCAAATTCGAGACACAGTTGCTGTTGACACATTGAATCAGTAGGCAAGATTTAAACTGTGATGCATGAGTACCATCATGAACCGCTGAAACTTGGAGAGAGCAGGTAATGATGATAAAGTAATGTGTTGTTCACAGAGCTTAAGAATTTGCATCAAAACTAAAAAAGTGGGCAAGCCAGTGGAGAACTTTGTTTTCTCGTTGTCCTGGAAGGTTTCTGGAGTGAATTTAGTGTCCAAAAGTTTTTTCCCTAAGGCCGCAGATCTCAGACGTGTAATCTTTAACAGCATCCTCCAGCCTTGTGATGTCGGACATGGTCAGATCTGTCTGGCACTCTGCGTCTGCACACATTTAATCATTGTGACGATTAATGTTGTGGTTTAAGATAATTATTTAACACAGAAAAACTGAAGATTATTTACCTTTTACAAAAACTGGTGACCCATCATCACAGAGAACATCATCCAAGTTTGCGGCCTCCTCGACGCAGGCCTGCTCACGTGCCTTAGCTCTTTCCTCTCTCTGGCGTGATGCTTCTGTTTGTGGCCTCTCCTTACACTTTTAGTAACCCAGGTTAAGAGTAGGGGCCCAGTCTTCAGAATTAACATCTGTTACTGCACTAGGACAACCTAAAAATGTAAAATAAGGTATAAGCGTCACGTTACAACCTTATGCTAACTGCTAACTACATCAGCACTCTGATGATGTTTTCATGTGTTAATTGCACTGCAATAGCTTTCAAACTGCTTACCTGCCCTTCTTACAGTCGTGTGTCTAAAAAACTGTGCAACAAAATGCCATAAAAACATTTAGTAAACCCTCACCTGTGAGAAAGGGATCAATGCAAACTCTGGCATTGTCCGATTCTGCTCCTCCTGTTTTCAGCCGGAGATTGTTGGTCCACTTCTTCCGTCGTCTTTCAGGAAGTTTTTGTAAATTAAGTCCTTGGTGGTGCACAACTTTCGGAACACACACAAAAAAAAAAACTTTTGTTTTTTTTCCCGATTGGAGCGATTGCTACAACTGTAGACCGCACAGACTTTGGGCATTTCGAGGCAGAGTGAACAAAGCACCATTTCTGTTCAGCGACGTCTACTTCCTGACCCCCATGCACGACACGCTCACGGTGAAGTAGGTGCAACGTACATGCGAACGTCAGCTGAAACCCAGAAATTTTTGTGGACCCCCCCCCCCACACACACACACACCTTTTGTCTTTTCCTTTCTCTTTCTCCTCTGTCTCCGTGTCTGGTCGGAATTACAAAGCATTCAAAAACAATAACAATAAAGTTTTAAGTATCAGGCGTGACATTAAAAGCAGACGCTTTTATGCTCCACCTGAGAGTAAATCTGTAAGGCTTGTCACCAGCATTCAGACATCAATTTTGTTTGCTTCACAGCCAGACAGGACACGGTTAAAAAAAAAAATTGTTTTTCTGCTTTGCAAGAAATTAGGATTCAAAAACTAAAAAGACTAACTATTATGAGGTTCAGAGCTAATCAATAGACCTACTTAAAATAGTTGCTACTTCTCATTGTTGGTCTAAAGCATTAAAAACTTGAACATTTACGTAGTGGAAAGAAATTGAGTTATTACTAATATGATCCTCCTGCTGCAGCCTCCATAAACGTTTGGGAAGCTAACATATGAGAAGCTGCAAAGACGTGTGCAGTACGTACCCTTAAGTTGGTTTTATGTTGTTTTTATTGCAAGAGAACATAACTGTAGTCCGTTCTCATTTAAAATATTAAAGCACTCACAATCTTCATGCACATACACTTACAAAAACATACATGTGCAGAGACCTTTGGTGATGACAGTCATCTGTGGACCCATGGGTGGTTGGATTGCCAATGGATGAGATGTAACAGAGAAAGGTTATTATTGCGATCCACTCAGTTATTAACCCTCTGATGCATGAATTATGAAATCTTCAACCATGATTTTTTAAACAATTTTTTCATTCATCTTTAGGTGTGAATAAAACAAATTTCAACAAATGTTTTTTGTAACATTTAATAATTTACAAATAATTTATTACATGTCCATCTCAGTGTATAGCGTGCATTCTGAACATGAACTATGTTGGCTTGACTTGCTGAAGCCCAAATGGAGGGGCTCACATGCAATAAAGTCTTCAACAGCTGTGCTTAATAGCAAAAATAAATAAATAACAATTTTGAGAACCTGTCCACCGTAGTGACCATTATGCATCAAAGGGCTAATTTATGCATGGAATCAACACCTAGCCTAAGAGAAAGGTGTTTAGGGTTTCTAGAAAACAGCCATTGCTTATACTGGGCAGCTCCTTTGTCCATGTTCATAAAAGTGCTAAGCTTTTATCGAAAGTACAAATAATTTTAGTAAGGTGTTTCATTTAATAAACTTAAATCTGATGACCATGTTTTTATTTATGTGCAGCTACAGGTTGAGCACAAACAGAAGACTCTGTGTAGGTCTTCATTACTCCCCTGCTGTCAGGAGGCACGCAGGTGCTTACCTCACCTGTCCTCACTTTGTACTTTCACTATTCAACGCATTCAACTCCTCTGACAGCGAGGCGAATTTTAGTTATACCAGCTTCTCTTTGTCGGTGGGAATCAGAACATTTTTCATTTGAAGTGGACCTAAGCTCTGAGCCTCGGTCTGCACATAACTACAACCATGAGGACTAGCACCTATTCAGGGGGTTGATTACTCTATTGTAAGTGAACAGACCTGACCCAGAACCAAACAAAACAAAAAAATAATAAAAAAAAAGAAGAGCCGTCGTGAATGCAGCTGTCAGAGATCACATTTTTAACCAATACTGCGTTTACATACCAGCACTACCACCTTTGATGGGATTAGAATCACTAAATATGTGCTTTAGCCAGCTTGCGATGGTGCTAGCAGGAGAATGTGCAGGGATTTATGCATTTTTGATGCTTCGTTGGGGAGGAGTGGAACTCTGAAAAGGCTGCATGACCTACTTAGAGAGCCTTGGAATTCAGACGAATTGTCATGCCATAAACAGAAAAACCTGCCTCTCATTCTCAGCGTGTGTCAGAAGTATGCTAAATGTGCTCCTATGCTTTCTTTTCCATCCTCTGGCTTGCTGGTGGTAGAGTGATGGGTGTGAGGTACTCACATCCAGCTGAGTGTTTTTACTGACGTGTTCCAGTCATTTCCAAACTCCACATTAGTCCGAGCAGCATCTTAATTTGAGCCTTTCCATGTCCTTTACTCAATAACCCTGTAATAAAGAATTTTTTGACATTTTACAAAACGACTACAAAAAAGCTCATGAGATGGCATCTGGCAGACTTTAGGTATGCTTGCAAAAATCCACACAAGCGCTGGAATAAAGATCCGTTCTGTCTTCTGTCCACATCTAAAGGAGAAAAGTAATCAGTTTTCATAGCAACATAGCCTTGTACAAAAATTAACTTTGGCGACTCCATCCCCTTTCTCTCCGTTCCTACCTCCCCTCTCTCTCACCTCATTTCTTGGTAGCTATGGCAACACAGTACTGTATGTCAACTCCTCAAATGAGACAGCATTGTTCAACCATTCTGGCTGTCACATTCCTGCTCTACCGTCGTACTGTAGGGGGTCGGGGCTCCGGTGGGTGAAAAAAGCTAAAAACAAGAGCTGGTCAATGAGTGATTCATTAGCAAAGACAGGCATTCACAGTCGGTGGCTTTAAATGGAACGTTTATTCAAGCCGGAAACGAGCCATTGTGCAACGAGTCGACCACCTGGATGGACGGTGTGTGTGTGTGTGTGTGTGTGTGTGTGTGTGTGTGTGTGTGTGTGTGTGTGTGTGTGTGTGTGTGTGTGTGTGTGTGTGTGTGTGTAGCTTGTAGGCCCTCGTGATTGATGATTGTTTGGGACAATGTTGGCATGATCCCCAGCGCTGTTAAATATGCCCTGGCTGATTAAAATCCCAGAGTGCTCGGTGTGTGTTCCTTGGGTTAATGGCAGGAAATAAATGTAGAACTTCAGAAAAAAATATGCAGTCAGTGTGATGGTTGGTGCCATGACTTTTTTGCAACATGAAAACATCCCATACATCACTGGCTTCAGCTGGATGAATCCTATTCAAATGCTGTAAAGAACATTCTGTAGCAAATTGGTTTTAACTTGTGATTAGAGCAGCACGCAACGTTCCAAATACAAACATACTTCTGGCTGACTGCAGCTTTCCACCGGAAATAAATAATTTTGCGAAACATAATATGACTCTAATAGTGGCTATTCTCGATGAGTTTGTTTGCACCAGCAGGGAAGCGGCACACTTTGTTGCTTTGCCAAATTTACGCTTCAAGTTAAATTTTTTTAAGCGTTGAAATTCGAGAATACGTCAAGTTTGGCTAATCAGATTGGGCCAGACAGGAAGTAAAATATGGAGCAATGGAAAACATCCGGACACTTTCAAGATAAAGACAAAGATTTTCAGTTGCTTAATAGATAAATACGCTTTATTCCTTTGTGTGTTTTCGCGTGGACTGGTGAAATCACGGGTGATCTTAAGAATTTGCGGTGATTGAGAGACTCATCGTGACCAGCTAGATGGTGTTCCTGTCCCTCACCATCACAAATGGTACGTTTCCGCTCAGCTGACTGGTTTACAGTGGTTCTTTTAGTCAATTCAATACAAGTTTATTTATAAAACGCCAAATGACGACAAGAGTCGTCTCAAGGCACTTCACATAATAAACATTCCAATACAGGTCAGTTCATTAAGCCAATCAGAAATAATGTTTCCTATATAAGGAACCCAGCAAATTGCATCAAGTCAGTGACTTGATGCAATTCTCATACTAAGCAAGCATTTAGCGATAGTGGAGAGGAAAACTCCCTTTTAACAGGAAGAAACCTCCAGAGAATTCTGGCTCAGTATAAGCAGCCATCCTCCACGACTCACTGGGGATGGAGAAGACAGAGCAGACACACACACACACGCACGCACACACACACACACACACACACACACACACACACACACACACACACGCACGCACGCACGCACACACACACACACACACAGAGACTAGTAATGTGTCTATAGTTATATTGTGATGTCTTAGTAAATATTTTATTTGGTGAGAGATAAACTTTATTGTATTTATCCTAGTGGATCTATAATTAAACGGATAAACTAGTAGTAGCACATCCAACGTCAAAGAGAGTAAAAAATTATTATCAGGAGAGGGAGAATGTTTAAGTGGTTAGCAGCAGTGTGCTAGACGATGGCCCCCTCCATGAGGCCACCACAGCTCAGCAGAACATCGTTGTAGCTTCTTCTGGGGAGAAAAACACTTAGAGAGAAAATTATATATATAGAATAGAAATATATAAAGAAAATTAAAATAATAAAAAATACATGAGAAACAATCGTTTTGCTTCAAACCTGATTGCTGCCTCTATGAGTAAAACACGTACAATGCTTGTAGATATTTTAAATCAGCACATTTCATCTTGAATTATTAGTTACATATCTCACAATAGTAACATCACTGTGTTTTAACATCAACAACTATTTAATCAGTTTTATATTTTTAGTGTTTGATCAGTTTTGCCTACATTTGCTTTCCAAGTAATGGTGGACTTTTAGAAATTGAAATACATGGTCCATCAATCAATCAATGAATCAATACTTTATTAATCCCAGAGGGAAATTAGAGTTTCAGTACACACAATTCAGAGATCAGACATACATGGGCAAGACACATGACAAGAACTGGTGACTGTGGTCATTCGCTACCCGAGTCGCTCTACCTTAATAGAGATAAGAGGGTTTACATGAGGATTGGTTCAGGTGGAGGGAAAAAAAAGGCACTTCAGAGTTACCCTCCAGCAGGAGGGCAGCTCTGCTCTGCAAAATCTTCAACAGACATGCAACAGACTTCAGACAACACAACATAACATGAGACTCCAACAGGAAGGTGGGGAGTGGGGGTGGTGGGCTGGGATCCTGTTTCCCCCAGCGAGAGCAGCCATCTACGGCACTCATCTACTGTACAGTCACAGGTGGGAGGGAGATCTTGGGAGAAGCAAAGAGTACATTGACTCCTACAGATTGATGACCTCGCCAGGCTGAAGTGCCCCAGTCCAAAGGCTGAGGGGGGGTGGGGGGGTGGGGGGGGAGTCGGGTTTTCGCAGCATCTGTCTGCATTCCTTCGTAGGGGATTTATTTGCTTGCCGCTCAAGGCTACCAGGGCGTCAGATTCAGATAACAAGAATTTGTTTGGGTCAGGCTGAGATCATTTTCCTCTCTGCCTTCAGTCTTTAAACTGATCATTCCAGTCCTTCAGTGAAGCCTATTTTGGGTTTTTAAACCTGTCCATCCGTCCGGTGACTCTTTCTGAGATGACATACATTTTGCGCACTAATACCGGTATCACAGCTAGAACATTGTCCAGCTTACGATTCACCTCGAGTAACGTCCCAGTCTGTGAAGTCTCCACACGGACGGTGCTTGCCGTGGGTGCGGGTCGCCCTCCAATTGCTACCGTCCTCCCAAATTTCCATAAAACCAGATATCCTCCCACTCCAATCAGGAGAAATCCAGTGATCATCAGGCCGAATATCCACACATCTTCGACATCCTCAATGGACAGCTGGGAGAGGCATATGATCTTCCACTCCTTCCAGGAATCCAACATATACCCCACCGGGTGTGTCCCCTCTGGACATGTGGGAGCCCCCTGCTCCATTCTCATTGTTGAAAAAGTCATATCGATCACACTGAATGACCAGTTTATCAAATCCATGGTTAGTAAAAATAGAGTTTTTCAGAAGAAATGCAGAGAAGCGCTCTGTGGGCAGACAGGACAAAGAGCCTTGGGAAAAAAGATAAGGGAGCGAAAGAGAAGCGTCTGAACTCCTCGAGTGCCAAGAAGAAAAAAAATCCATCCATCCATCCATTTTCATCTGATTATCCGGAGTCGGGTCGCGGGGGCAGTAGCCTAAGTTGAGAGGCCCAGACTTCCCTCTCCCCAGCCACTCCCACCCAGTGAGAGACTTAGTCCCTCCACCGTGCCCTGGGTCTACCTTTAGGCCTCCTCCCAGTTGGACGTATCAGGAAAACCTCACCAGGGAGGCATCCAGGAGGCATCCTGACCAGATGCCCGAGCCACCTCAACTGGCTACTCTCGATGTGGAGGAGCAGTGAATCTAGTCCAAGCCCCTCCCGGATGACCGAGCGTCTCACCCTATCTCCAGGGGAGAGCCCAGCCACTCTTTGGAGAAAACTCATTTTGGCCGCTAGTATCTGCAATCTCATTCTTTCTGTCACTACCCAAAGTTCATGACCATAGGTGAGGGTAGGAACGTAGATCGACCGGTCAAGAACTTCTCTTCTGACTCAGCTCTCTCTTCACCACGACAGACCTGTACAACGCCCGCGTCACCGCAGATGCAGCACCAATCCACCTATCCATCTCATGCTCCAATTTTCCCTCTCTCGTGAACAAGACCCCAAGATACTTAAACTCCTCCACTTGGGGCAGGACCTCATCCCTGACCCGGAGAAGTAATTCTACCCTTTTCCGAATCAAGACCATGGCCTCAGATTTAGAGGAGCTGATTCTCATCCCAGCTGCTTTACACTCGGCTGCGAACCGCTCCAGCGAAAGATGAAGATCACATTCTGATGAAGCCAACAGGACCACATCATCTGCAAAAAGCAGAGACCTGATCCTCAGGCCACCAAAACGGTTGCCCTCCACACCTTGGCTGCACCTAGAAATCCTGTCCATAAAGGTTATGAACAGAACTGGTGACAAAGGGCAGCCTTGGCGGAGTCCAACTCTCACTGGGAACGAGCCTGACTTACTGCCGGCAATGTGGACCAAGCTCTGGCACTGGTCATACAGGGACCTAACAGCCTGTATCAGAGGGCCTGGTACCCCATACTCTCGGAGTACCCCACACAGGGCTCCCCGAGGGACGCAGTCAAACGCCTTCTCCAAATCCACGAAACACATGTAGACTGATTGGGCAAATTCCCATGCACCCTCCAGGATCCCCCTAAGGATATCGAGCTGGTCCAGTGTTCCACGGCCAGGAAGAAAACCACATTGCTCCTCCTGAATCTGAGGTTCAACAATCCGACGGACCCTCCTCTCCAGAACCCCTGAATGGACCTTACCAGGAAGGCTCAGGAGTGTGATCCCCCTGTAGTTGGAACACACCCTGCGGCCCCCCTTTTTAAATAAGGGAACCACCACCCCGGTTTGCCAGTCCAGTGGGACTGCCCCCGATGTCCATGCGATATTTCAGAGCCGCGTCAGCCAACACAGCCCCACAACATCCAGAGCCTTAAGGATCTCCGGGCGGATCTCATTCACCCCTGGAGCCTTGCCACAGAGGAGCTTTTTAACCACCACAGTGACCTCAGCACCAGAGATTTGAGAGCCCAATTCAAAGTCCCCAGACTCTGCTTCCTCACTGGAAGACCCCCCCCCCCGAGGAGACGGATGGTGGACCAGAATCTCCTCAAAGCCGTATGGAAGTCTTGCTCTATGGCCTAAGGTATCCTGGTGCCAAGAGCACATATGGACACCTTTATGTCTGAACATGGTGTTCATTATGGACAATCCATGACTGGCACAGAAGTCCGATAACAAAACACCACTCAAATTCAGATCAGGGGGGCTGTTCCTCCCAACCACACCTCTCCAGGTCTCACTGTCGTTGCCCACGTCAGTGTTAAAGTCTCCCAGCAGAACGAGGGAGTCACCGGAAGGAGCGCTCTCCAGCACCCCCTCCAAGGTCTCCAAAAAGGGTGGGTAGTCTGAACTGTAGTTTGGTGCATAAGGACAGACCACAGTCAGAACCCATCCCTGCACACATAGGCGAAGGGAGGCTACCCTCTCATTCACTGGGGTAAACCCCAACGCACAGGCACCAAGATGGGGGGCAACTAGTATGCCCACCCCTGCTTGGCACCTCTCAGTGGGAGCAACTCCAGAGTGGTAGAAAGTCCAACCCCTCTCAAGGAAACTGGTTCCAGATCCAGAGCCATGCGTTGAGTTGAGTCTGACTATACCAAGTCGGAACCTCTCAGCATCGTTCCACAAATGTGGAATGACCTACCAAGCACTACCAGAACAGGGGCTTCCTTTTCAATTTTCAAGAGACTCCTGAAGACCCTGCTCTTCAGAGAGCATCTTCTTAACTAGCACCATCCTGCACCCGTCCCCCTCTCTACTGTCCACTCCTTGTTCCCTCCTCTCCATGATTGATGTCAATGTTGTTGTTGTTATTGTTGTTGTTAGCCTCAAGGGCAACATGCCAATTATCACTTGTAAGTTGCTTTGGACAAAAGTGTCTGCTAAATACATAAACATAAACCTCACACACAGACTCAGGCTCCTTTCCCCACCAGAGAGGTGAAATTCCATGTTCCAAGAGCCAGGTTCTATAGTCGAGGATCAGACCGCCAAGGGCCCCGCCCTCGACTACCACCCGTCACATACTGCACCTGATCCCTGTGGCCCCTCCCACGAGTGGTTAGCCCATGGGAAGATGGACCCATGTTTCTTCTTTGGGCTGTGCCTGGCCGGGCTCCATGGGTGAAGGCCCGGCCACCAGGCGCTTGCCAACTTGCCCCACCTCCAGGCCTGGCTCCAGTGGGGAGCCCCAGTGACCCACGTCCGAGCAAGGGAACACTGTTTCCATTTATATAATTCATCATAAGAGGTCTAAGTTAAGTGATTAAATACAAGAGGTGGGGACTGAGAAACAAAACGAATGCTTAAATTCAAAATGCTGCTGCTAGAGTCTTAACAAGAACCAAGAGAATCAAACACATCACTCCTGTCCTTAAATCTCTACACTAGTTACCAGTAAACTACAGAATCAATTTCAAACTACTACTAGTAGTTTATAAATTAATCAGTAACATGGGGCTAGAATACATGTCAGATCTTCTTCAGGCAGATACGCCCAGCAGGGCTCTGACATCCTTAGAAAGCGGTCAGCTGCAAGAACCCCGGGTCAGAACCAAACCGGGTGAAGCTGCTTTTAGCTACTATGCAGCACACAGATGGAATCAGCTTCCTCATGACCTCAAATGTGCCCAAACTCTAGTGACATTCAAATCAAAATTGAAAACCCTCATCAGCCTTTGAACAAATGTTCTTCTGCTGCATCTTCTGCATTGTATTTGCTCACCCTTTAACTTTCTTTTTAATTTTAAAAATTGTATTTTCTGTCACGTTGATTTTAATGTTCTTGCTAATGGAAAGCACATGTAATTGCTTCTGTGTATGAAATGTGCTATATAAATAAAGCATGACCCTTAATAACCCTTAACCTCCTGGAGATAGAAAATTAGATATAGAAGGTTTAAATGAGAAGAAGGAAATCACGGGAAAGAAAGAAATCTGGTGCAGGTAACTGAGACAGAGTAGGTAAAGGACTACGGGGATAAAAGAATGATGATGGGGATGAAACAATGAAAAAACATGCAGCTCAGGTAAAAAATTTAAAAAAAAAGTGTAGAGAAATGTATAGAGGTCTGAAATCCAATACAGATACATGGCCAGGATTCCTCAGAGGGAACGCTCTGCTTTAACAAGATTGATGTGCATGGACACGAGAATCCTGAGGCTGCAGGGAGGGACAGCCTGAAGTGTTCTCTGCTCTACTCCACAAAGCACAAAGACTTACACACACACACACACACACACACACACACACACACACACACACACACACACACACACGCACACGCACACGCACACACGCACACACACACACACACACACACACACACACACACACACACACACACACACACGCACACGCACACGCACACGCACACGCACACACGCACGCACACACACACACACACACACACACACACACACACACGCACACACACACACACACACACACACACACACACACACACACATCCTTATGCCCACTCACACTTTAGACTCAGCTAGCCTGCAGTTTCCAAACTCCCATATGTCTTCTATAGAATGAAAATTTGATTCCGCTTTCACACGTTTCATTCATAGTTTCTTTTTCTTAGCTGCAGAGGCACCGTCTTCCTTCTGAACCTGATACAAAGTCAACAGCCATACCAGTCAGCAAAGTATTTGAAAACTGTGAGAACCAAGTTCACTTGTTTGCAGAGGGTTCTAGTTTAAACAAATGCCTTGAAAATGAATCACTGTGGGGGAAAGCTCTGGCATTCCTGTTTCAGGAAATAGATGTTAGCTAGATGAGAGGTGAGCAGAACACAGCAAATTTTAAAGTCTTACTCATTTATATTCTGACATCTCACCTCTGATTGGCTACCAGCATCATGACTACCACTGATTTTAACACTGAAGTATTATCTCTACATATAACAGCCTGAAAGAGTTATGCCATGTTGTGGAGCTGCAAATGCTAGTGGTTAGCTTCTACTAGCTGTTACGGCCCCCATATTTCTGCCTGAGATCAGCACCCTGGACAGCACCCACGCAAGCTGCCACTCTCCTGCTCCTGCGCTCTTTCCTGCTTCTCCATTTCAGCACCCTGAATAAGAGAAACAGGAAGCAGCGCTGGAGCAGTCGTGTGGAAGCTTGCACAGGTGCTGCCCTTGGTACTGGTCTCAGGTGTAATTTCAGGGGCTGTAACACTAGCAGAGACACATTCTGCTATTTCCTGGGTGCTAAATCTTGGGTCTATGGGTGCTAATTTTTCAATGTGACATGCAATTGACTGGATTTTTTAATCAGAACATTTCCCCATCCATTTTCTACCAACAGCTGATGTGGGACAGAGGGGTAGAAGAAGTGAACTTGGTCTTTAAATCTGAAAAGTTCAAATGCCCTTTAGGCCCAAAATATACCCCTCCAGTGTCACCTTTGTAAATTCATAGAAAAATATCAGCATTGCTGTAAGGGCAAGAAATTCAAAGAAATGAGGGAAGGTTCATATTTTGAATTAATCAGAAGCTAAAACTTATTTGCTCATTTTGTGGAAAAAACAATGTGAATTTAAAAGAAAACAGTAGCAGCTGGCTTGTGAGTTTAACCAAAAACACAGAAAAGACTCAGAGCTAATTTTATAACTGATATATTTATTATTTCTTTGCCAAACAAAGAGGCTGCTAATGGTTTACACTCAGTGTTAATTCTGTGGCCTGCAGAGCTCCAGGACTTAACCCATTATGACTTAAAGTGCCATGAAAAATTTATAAGTCAATAAAAAATTAAAACTCCCCACAAAATTGTTTTCTCCTAGTTTCTGCAAAAAAATATTTCATTTATTAAAAAAATAATAATAAATACATAAATAAAAGAAGAAAACCTCAGATAATACCAATTGAAAGGCTGAATTTTCAGTGGTTTTGTGCATTGTTGATATTATCAGTATTAAATAAATGTTCATTTCTTAAAAACATTGATGTAAATTGACTGAGACTTGAAAAGTTAAGAGGCATGAAAAATATGTTTTATACTAGTTTGTTTTACAGATTTTCCATTGTAGCTTTAATGAAAATAAGAATATAAAGCAAAAAGATTTATTGGCAATTAAAAAAATTAATTAATAAAATCTCTCAAGCACAGTTTTAATTTAGTTTATTTGGAGAAGACAATGCACACCAATAAACACTCAGTAGTTACTTTGTGTAAATAAACAAGATTTTGCCATGGGCTACTTTCCATCTGTAGTCCACAAAAATGTAAGACAAACATTTTGAAATAGAAAAAGAACAGAGACAGGCATTGAACATGTGCACGATTTTTACTAACCCTGCAATATACAGATCTACACATGGTCACACAAGTAAGCTAGACTCGAATCGGCTAGCACGCTGCTGCTAACCACTTAAACATTCTCCCTCTCCTGATAATATTTTACTTTCTTAGACAATGAATGTGCTACTACTAGTTTACCTGTTGAATTAATTAAAGATCCACTAAGTTAAAAGACAATAAAGTTTATCTCTTACTAAATAGAATATTTACTAAGAAATCACAATAAAGCTGTAGAAACACCACTTGGTATATGATGTGTGTGTGTGCGTGCGTGCGTGCGTGTGTGTGTGTGTGTGTGTGTGTGTGTGTGTGTGTGTGTGTGTGTGTGTGTGTGTGTGTGTGTGTGTGTGTGTGTGTGTGTGTGTGTGTGTGTGTGTGTGTGTGTGTGTGTGTGTGTGTGTGTGTGTGTGTGTGTGTGTGTGTGTGTGTGTGTGTGTGTGTGTGTGTCTGCTCTGTCTTCTCGATCCCCAGTGAGTTGTGGAGGATGGCTGCTTATACTGAGCCAGAATTCTCTGGAGGTTTCTTCCTGTTAAAAGGGAGTTTTCCTCTCCACTGTCGCTGCATGTTTGCTTTGTATGAGGATTGCTGTATAGAGCTCCGGGAGTTGACGTCACTTCTCCCAGCATGCAACAGTTCAAATCGAAACGGCGCCATATTGGCAGGCAGAAGCCCGCAGCTGGACTATTTGTTATTGTCAGAAAACTCAATCAAACGGGAAATATGGTAGATTCCTGCTGTGCCCCAGGATGCAGAACAGACGCGGACAACATAAGGAATGAGCCATCTACAGGATTCCCCAAGATCCGGAGCGCCGCAAACGTTGGATCATTGTAATAAAACGCGCTAGTGACCGGGCGAAAATGAATCTGTGGGATCCCGAGAGTAAAGGTTTTCACTTATGCAGCGACCGCTTCATATCAGGTACTTCAACCAACGTTTCCTCAACTGTGTGTGGTATTTATTTTAAATGCTTTTATTATGATTCTTAGTGGGCTTCCTAAACTTATTTTGGCGTGGCTTTTTCTGTCTTATTACTCACAGCAACAAGTAAACATCACGTAAAACGTTGCCTCGTGAGTTCTGCGTGCTGCCGTTTCCGTGTTTTATGATGACAGCAATTAACCGGCTAAGCTGTATTTTATTTTTAAGCAATGGTTGATCAAGTGTCAGATCACACATAAAAAGCACTTTGGATTGCTATTATCTGTCTCACCGAGACTACTTACCTGTAAATCTGTTATTTGTCCGTCCATCCATCCATTTTCATCCGCGTATCCGGAGTCGGGTTGCGGGGGCTGTAGCGTTGAGAGGCCCTGACTTCCCTCTCCCCAGCCGCCGGAGCCAGCTCCTCCGGGTAAATCCCAAGGGGTTCCCCGGCCAGGTCCGGTGTTGTGCCGGTAAGAAGTCCGCTCCGACATCTTCTGGCGTTTTAAAAAAGTATCCCAGGGGCACGGTAAGGGTCGGACATGTTTAGTCTATTTAATTTCTGACTATATAAAACGATTTCTTCTGTTTTAAAGTGTGAAGTAAACTCCGACGAAGTAAAATCCAAGCGGATCCCGTTCACGTTCATGGTTACATCCGTGTTTGTTTACCTTTTTTACCTGCCAAAATGGCGTCCACTAACTGAGAGTCACGTGGGGTCCGGAGCTCTATAGTAACTGACACTAGTCAGTGACTCGATGCAATTTGCTGGGTTCCTTGTATGGAAAACTTTTTACTGATTGGCTTAATAAACTGAAATGTTTACTTTGTGAAGTGCCTTGAGACAACTCTTGTCATGATTTGGTGCTACATAAATAAACTTGAATTGAATGAAATAAATGTTTTGAATACTATTCTAGATTGAACTCTACTGGCCGATCTGGTCTTAAGAGTTTTTAATTTTTTGTATTTACTAAATTCTTCTAAAGAGGGAGGGGCCAAACCATGAAGGGATTCATAAACAATGCAAGCATATTTAAAACTTTCGACGTTTTTAAAAGTCTAATTGCATTTCTCAATATTTGGACAACGAGATAAATAAAAATAAGTCATCACAAAGAGATCTTGCAAACTTGCAGTGATTGAGTAACTCATCGTGACCAGCTAGATGGTGTTCTTGTTCCTCACCATCACAAATGGTATAGATTTAATCTAATCATGTTTCTACTCAGCTCAGGTTCAGAAAAATAAGAAATAATAAAAATATTTCTTCTAAATGCAAAAACGGCAATCAAGCCTTTAGAAAAGCCTTTCCCCCCCTCTGTCCACAATAACCTTAGACATCAGTACAAATCACATTGGTTGGTAATCCAATGATTCACTCATTCACCACTGCAATGGTAACCAGATCAGTGTCCTTTGTTCCACCTCTCTCTTTTTCCTGCCCTACTTAGCTGAATGTAACCACGGGACGGAGTGGAAGACCTGTGGGGCCAAGAGACAATTGAGTTGATAATGGACTCTGTTCCCTCTCTTCTCCACATGAACTGTCCAAGCTTCTTGTCTCATTGTCTTTCCTTTGTTAGTGGTGAGATTACAAAGAACATTTTAATAAAACCCTTTAATTCTTATAAGAAACAGTTTTGTTAAATTGATAACTCGACCCACAACTTAGATTTTTCTGATTTTGTGATTTTACTGTTTTGGTCTCCAACATTCAGCGAGCAGGCAATGACGGCGTGGAGGTGTAAGAACTGAAATGATGAAATTCTGTCTCCTCCTCCTATTTCTGCTCCCTAACTGAGCCTGAGCAGCACATAGTTTGTGCCCAACTGTTTTAGACTGTTAGCTCAGCAAAATGATGACTCTTACATGTAAATGTAGCCATGCAGCACCTTTCCGCGGGGCATGGATTTGTTTCTCTGCTTCGAAATCTAGCAGCTGTAAAAAAAAATAAAAAATTAAATAAAAAAATAATGCTAATTAGGTTGTGTTTTTCTAATATGCTGCTATGAAAATGATATGCCATACTTGTTCTTTTGTGATAGCACACTTCCCTTTTTATTTCTCCTGTTATTTAATGGTTTTAAATACTAAGGCGGAAGTTCAGTGGAGGCCATCCAGACTGACAACTCTTTGGGTCATATAGACCCTTTTACCGTTTGTAAACAATATGACGTCAGCGAGAATGCGCGCAGCTTGGCAACAGAGAATGGCGTTGTTTCAGGCTTTATCAAGCTACGCTGCGGGGTTATCACCGGCAAATCTTGAATGTTATATTATTAAACTCACGTTATCGAATGGCAACAGACTCCCGGATCCCTGTGGCATTACGGAATGGGTGGAAGATGTAGGTGCGTGGCCAGATATCCAGTGGCCCGATATATATACGTTTTTAGTGGAGAGGCCCAGTAAGTACACACGTGAGAAGCTACGGGCATACAAATGGCTAGATGCATACAAGTATGTTGTCTGTGGCCACGTACAGAAAGTAAAATATCACCACATAGACTCTGAGTTTTGTGTCTTGAAGGCAGAAGTCCTTCCTAGCCAAAGACAAGGACACAAGACTGCTACGTACGAGGCTTGGGTCATAGTAAACAACCCAGAGAACTACGTCTTCACAGCCAACTGTACCTGCATGGCAGGGTGAGTATAGCATAGGTTTCTTTTTTTAGCGTGCTCAGAGTACGATCGTGTTAATTTTAGAGAAATACAGTTTATACTAATATGCAGTGGGAAAATACAGATGAATTAGAATGAAATGTTAATTTGAAGCATGAAATAAAGCGTATACATTTGTTTAATTCTGTCATTTAATAATTACCTTACCTGATATAAAATGGGCGCTACAAACTCGAGCATTTCGGATCGTGTTTTCAGTCCAGTTTTCATCAACTCTTTTGGTGGCCTGCAGCCACAGACGCCTCCGGTTTTGTTGAAATGGATGTGCTCCCTTCGGAATTCTGTAAAGTTTTAGTCCACTGCTTGAAGAGAAGCGATTCTGGCATCCATACACGCAACAACCCGACATGTTTATGTGCTCAGAACTTCAAAACAAAGGGTTTAAAACGCTGTTTTAGTATCGAGTGTGAATGAGGAAGCCTTCACTCTCGTTGCCAGGCTGCGCGCGCAACTTTTGATGACGTAGGTAGTAAAAGGGTCTATTAGGATTAATTTGCGCCTCTGTCAGCCATGTGGGCGGTGGCAACTAAATAATTGATTCCTGCTAGTTGATCAGGCTAACATGAATTTATCAATTAATCTAATTAATCCACCCTTTGAAATGGTTCCTTCCCACGCTGGCAGAACACACTTGCAAAACAGAGCCCATTTTAAGCTACGAACGTTTTGGCTTATAAATCCTTAGGATGTCTCGTTACTCGCGGGTGAGGGGAAGACTAGCTTCCTCACCTAAGGTTTCTTATGTCAATCTGTCACAAACTGTAAAGGAAATCCTGAAAATTCAGGAACCTGTAATTAAGATATGCTTACCTCTCCTATTGTCACGGATCGGGGCCCCCACTCAAACCTATAAAAAGGACCTTTAAGAATCAAGAATGAGGTTTCTTTTTCCAAAAATTTATTTCAAAAATTGCAAAATACAAAAAATAAGTAAATATAAAACTAACCTATCCCGTGTGGAGGATGCTAATGCTAAAATCTTCCTGAGAATAAATGGTTGACTTGTGTCAACACTAACCTGTCACTCTCTAACTCTATGTATGACTCTCTCCTTCTCTCCCCAACAACTGACTCGTCGTCCTAGGATGACCTCTTCTATCCCACGTCTGCTCTGTCTCTCCACTGTCGACCCTCTGCAACTGTCAGCTCTGCTTCTAGCTGCTCTTTTTATACTCGTTCTGAACAACTGCCAGGCAATATCTCAAACAGTCATGAGACAGCAAAACAATGTGATCATTTGTCAGTTTCTTATCTTAGCTCAACACAAGACAGCCAAACCCATATGATGTCACATTTGTAAACTGGTCTTCAGCTCCCCCCAAAGTCCAGAATTTTCTATGGAGGGTTTGTCCTCTTCCGAGATGCTTTAGCTTCAGTTGGTCTTCTTCTGTCCCAGCTTGGGTGTGCGTTGTTCAGTTGGGCCCCTCCTTCTTGTCTTCTGGCTGATTTTACTCGCATGAGCAAGTTCAGTGTACTTCAGTGTGGATCCGGTCTTATCTCTGTGGCCCACCTGTTGACTCCATTTTTTGCCACTGTTTTTGGCATGTGGGAACTTGCAACACCGGGGGGCCACAATCAGCAGCCGGCAGAGTCCCGGGAGATATCAGCGGCAAGCCCACAGGCCCGCCCGCCCGCCCGCCACCTTCCACCCCCTAGTCGGCCGAACCCGGGACCCAGGGACCCGGGACCCGGGACCCAGGGGCGACCACCCCCGCCGGGGACCCAGCAGAGCCCAGGGATCCAGACCCCACCAGGCAGCCACCGGGATCTATCAGGCAGATGCCAAAATCTTAAACCCCCTGACCCGGGAGCCACGAACACTCAGGCAGACCAAGGCACAACCCCTCACACCAGGTGTGGCAGGGGGAGGGGGGACAAAGATCTATATCATCAAAAGAAGTTCCAGGTGAGGGGAGGAGTCAAAGGCCCCACCTGACATATACAGTCATACACAAACACAGTCACACACTCCCTCCCTCATGCTCGCACATGCACATACAGCCCAAGACTTATAAAAATGCACGCCGGACACCCACTCATGCTCCCCATACACACCCTATTCACTCTGGTCCCGGTACTGCTGCACATGGGTACAACCATCACCGGTAACCAGAGTTTGACCCTTTCTGCTGGGGCGCTGATGAGCAGGCTCCCCCGCCCAACGCTGTGCACAGCAACCTACCACCCCAGACCCCAACCAGACGGCCAGATCTCCCTCCTAGCCTCCAGCCCCAGGAAGCCATGCAACAAGAGAGGTATGCTAAGACCCCTAGTCTCCCAGGGGGAGGGGGGACGAAGATCTATATCATCAAAAGAAGTTCCAGGAGAGGGGAGGAGTCAAAGGCCCCACCTGACATATACAGTCATACACAAACACAGTCACACGCTCCCTCCCTCATGCTCACACATGCACATACAACCCAAGACTTACAAAAATGCACGCCGGACACCCACTCATGCTCCCCATACACACCCTGTTGCAACCACCAGGTACAACAACTAACTTGTTTTTATTTGACTATTTTTCTGTCCTGCCTGTTTATTATCTTCCTGCATCTCCTCTCAGTCCTAAAGAGAAACTGCTACCTGGGTTCATATATTCACCTTATGAGTTACCTTTGAACTGCAGTTCTAAAA
>NC_091759.1:14831054-14866054 GCF_043380555.1 Nothobranchius furzeri
TCCTCATCAAGTTGACACAGTGATAGCTTGCTCCTGATGTATTGTTGTGTGTCCCTTTTTTTCTGCTCTCTTTCTGCAGGTCTAGAACCAGACTCTTGTTCATTATTGTTTATTTATTTTTGTGGACGGACCCCCCCCCCCCCCCTCCCCACCTTTTCTTTTCCTTTCTCTTTCACCTCTGTCTCCGTGTCTGGTCGGAATTACAAAGCATTCAAAAACAACAACAGTAACAATAAAGTTTTAAGTATCAGGCGTGACATTAAAGCAGATGCTTTGATGCTCCACCTGAGAGTAAATCTGTAAGGCTTGTCACCAGCATTCAGACATCAATTCTGTTTGCTTCACAGCCAGACAGGACACGGTTAAAAAAAATAACAGTAAATGTATTTTTCTCAAATACGATGAAGTCTGATAAATGTACTATTATGAATTTAGGTTAAAATATATTTGCTTTCAGTTGTCAGCGGTTAAACACTTTCATGTTTAAATGAAATTAAGCATAATGTACAGACCCTGTAAGATGTTTAGTTTAGGGATGCACCGATAGCGCTTTTGATACTCCAAACCGATACGATATCGATACTCGGATCTGAGTACTCGCAGATACCGATTACCGATACTTGCACCACACAAAAAATGCAATGAATTGGAATACAGGTTTATTCTCTGCTTTCAACAGGAAAAGACTGTGAGGTAAATAAAAATAAAATCTATGAGTAGAAATGATCACAAAACTAAAATAAGAGGTGAACAGAAATGACAAGTTACAGTGAAGCCACTTTCAGGCAACTACACTGGTATCAGTCCCTGGTATCGGTAACTTTTACCGTTACTAGTATCAGAATCGGTGCATCTCTAGTTGAAAGTGATAATTCCTTAGAGATTTAGCAGTTCTTTTAAATGTGAAATCTTTAATTTAACAAGTGGGCCAGAATAAACATCCTCATCTATTAGAAAAATAACACTTAAACTATTAAGTGTGTAAGGTTGTCATCTGTTGTTCTCGCATTAACTCAGTGTTCCATTTACTAAAAAAGATATATACAATTGTATGATTTATTTATTAAATGAGTTCATTTTGTCTTTGTTATAAACTAATTTTACTTCTTTACTTTTAGTAAGTCGAAACTGTCAGCAGGTTACCTGCTGCAGGTATGAAAAACATCTTTACAATCACGTTTCTCTTACTAAAAAAGAAGCAATGTTAGTCGTATGAAGTTTAGATCATCACTACAAGGTGAGTATGAGCCGTAGTTGCACCCATTAGAGCACAACTCCAACAGTTATGGTGGATCTCTTTCTGGTAAGTGGTTAACTGGCTATAATAAAAATGTAAAAGATGTGTAACCTTCAAAAACCCAGTCTACTCTGCAAAAACAAACACAAAGCCGAAGACGATTCAGGAGATTTCCCATCATTCCAATATTCAGATTCACAAAATTGTACTTTTCCTCATTCTTCATTCCTACGTGTTTCTTTAAATCTGGTCCAGAAAGAAAAACAGACAAAGAAGAATCTAAATAAAAATCAGTTTGACAACAAAGGGTTTTATTTGAAAATGCTTTAACAACAACAAAAAAAAAAAAATTTCATTCACTCTTCTCTACAGATTCATGAGACGATTTTACAGCTTGGACTTTAAACCAACGCGTCACTACACATTTTGTTGCAATACCTCCGTCCTCCACAAGGAGGAAGCAGATTCCTTCATATAACAATCCTGCTCCTCCTCACATTCAGCACTTGGTTACTTTCTGATTCAGCCATCCATCAAAGGTTAGAACAATGTGGAGAAAAGCTTCATGAAAGAAGTTGTGCAGATTTGACAGTAAAACGTTTATAAACACTGATAAAACTGTATGATTAATGTCATCAGCTGCAGCTGGAATTGGCACCACCGAGTTGTAGCAGTTCACTCTGAACCTGAGCTTTTTGGAGGTTGTTATTTACAGGTGAGAGGAAATATGTGGCTGTAGAGTGATCTGTTTACATTTTAATGCATCCATGCCTGTGTTAATTCTCATTTTTTTGGGAATGTTGATGGGGTGAGGTTTGAATGAGCAGATGATGGGAAGGCCTGAGCACTTCATCAGTGAGGCAGGGATCGGGTGCTGACTGATTTAACTGTGGATGGTGATGGAGGCGGCTGGGTGAGATGAGGCGATGAAGGAGATGGGTAAATGTGTCCACCCTGGTGGTCTCTCCAACTCCCAGACAACTCTGAGCCAGGGTCTTGACCTTTGCACAGCTGATGAGGAGTGGAGGAGCAGCCGGGGGTCCGTTTGTAATAACAGCTGGGTGATGGGTGACTCCCTGACACAGATTCATGATTAAAGCGGGGATTCTCTGTGGGGTGTTTGGGGGATTTGGGAGATTTAGGATGAGAGGTGGTGGGGTGAGGGTGAGGGGCTTGACTGTGAGAGGTGGAGTCTTCGTTGTTGGCAACCTTGTAGAGGAAGACGTCATACTGAAGTGGAGGGCTGGCGTCCGAGTGAAGTTTGGCCTCTTTGGGCAGAAGCACCTCCAGGCCAATAGTGACTCCACCCTAAATATGGTGAGAAGAGAAAGATGCAATAGCGTAGGAGAGCCACATCTCAGAGGCAGCGGGATAAAACCAAACACAGATACACACAGGTGAGGACTAATCATGATGCTGAAACAGAACGTTTCTAGACCAAATCTTGCTTAACAAAGTCTGGTCTAGGAACGCTCCACTGGAACCTATGTGGCCCCTAGCAGCATTCTGGCAGGCCAATCACAGCTCTCTATAGGGGTTACAAACCAATAGGGAGCCTAATTCACGCCCATCTACTTCCGCATCATGGGTCCCCGGAAGAACGAAAAAATTGAATGCAAGTCAATGGGGCTAAAAACGCAATTTCATACTTCCACTTGTTATGATCCATGGGTTCCACATATGCTGTCCTTGAATTTTAAAGACACATTTTGGTACCAAGAACGCGCTTATTTTCGAACAGCGGAAAACGCCATTTTAGGTTTTGTGTGAAAATAAGTCCAGGACTACAAATGCGCTTCATGAAAGTGACGTCATCGAACCAGACACGGAGAAAACTGAAGAAAAAGGCTGCAAGTTCAGCGAACTTCCCACCGGAGGAAAGAACCACCACAAATGGTGATCCAGGGCGTCAGGCAAAGCGGATTAGAAAATAACGTTTTTAGCCCCGTTGACTCTTCCGCGGACCCATGAGCCGACCGAAAAGGGAGGAGACTTATTGAGCCCTATCCGCTTTGTGGGCCAATCACAGCACTCTATACATTTTGGGGGCTAATCAGGGCCTTCTATTCAGCTGGTGGGCGGGGCGATGCAACAGAGTGGAACAAGATGGCGACAGCTTGTTTGAAACGTGTTTTACATCAATTTTGGACTATTTGGACTAGGGCTTTATCAGAATGGGGAGCAGATAGATGTATTTAAGTTCTTTTTTTGAAAAAAGGTGTATTTTGTACTTCTTCAGCAGCAGACTGCCTTGTTTACCAGCATCTGTTGCAGTACATCACGTTGTTCATTGTCCAGTAGCACGTAGAGATTGTTTCAAAGACAAAGGTAGAACCCGCCACACGGCCGAGAACCATCAATGGAGTGTTGCCAGACTAAACAATATAATAATTTAGTTTGACTTGCCAGGCTGGAAAGTTTCTGCTCGGTGAAAAAAATTTTGCTTTCTGTCAGATTTTCTTTATCTCACTTAAAGGTGCAATATGAACGGATTAGAAGGGAGCACCTATTACACTTACTACGGTAATATGCCTCCAGCACAGATAGAAGTGTGCTTGATTGCTGTCTTGCTGTTAGCTTGCTGTTATAGTTCTGAACAACTCAATAAAGGAAGTAAAACACCACGACTTACAAATGATTCACTTCACATACGTTTCACTGTAATATCAAGTTGTTCATAATAGAAAAGTAGCTTCAGGTGTTCTTGGAGCCATCTATTTGCTTCTAATTCACTGTTAGCATCTTTAGCTCAACGTTAGCCTTTAGCCTTCATAACGCAATAAAAGCAAAATATGTTGTGGCTTCTTAGGGGTACAAGAAAAAATAACCTTTGGGTCATTCCTATTTATTGGCTTCAGTTTTTAAACAACACTGAAGCCTTTTGCCGGCACTGCAGCGTTAGCTTGGTGCAAACTCTGCAACCTCATGCTTACTGATGTTATGTCACTCTTTGTATTTTGAAAGGAGTAAAACTGACGACCACCTCAGTTGGTTGACAATCAAATCTGTTTCAATGTAACTTTCCTTCCAACATAATTGGGACATTAGACTGTTTTGTGATTATTTCACTGTAAAATTCGTATAAATTCCTAAGTTCCTTGAACTATTTTGACTATCATCTTGAAAAGTTTGGACGTCTCTGCTGTAGGATGTGTTGCTGTTTGAGATACATTTTTAGCATCATTTATGTTGTAAGGCACATTTTGTAATTCAGCAGGTCTGGAAATGATCAAATCTGGGTGTGGCTAGTGGTACTAGTGGTACACTTAAGTCATGATTTAGGACGAGGGCCAATTACTTTTGCAAATCATCATTTAATAACAGTATGGGCTCATTTAACAAGACCTTGTTGCTCATATGAAACACTTTAGTGTGAAGAAATTTGCACGCTTATTTGTGGTTCAATCTTATTTTTGTTTATTTAGTTAAATTCTATTTTGAAATCTGCAAAATCAAGAAATAGAGGTTTGTAAAAATCTAAACATCTGTTTATTATCATTACTTTTGACTGAATTGTAAGGTTTTTGATTATTTTAATTAAGAGCACCAATTTGTTAACTGTCCACTTTTGTAGCATTATTCATTATTTTACTCCTTGCATGAATTAGAATAGCATCCATCTACATAGCATTTATGACACATTTGTGCTACAGTTAAACAAACAAAACACACTTTCTCCGTTTAACCAAAATCAAAGAAAGAAGAAACAAAGATTTAGAGAATAAATATCTCAATATCAGATTATGTGAAACAGCATACTGTAACAGAAATGAGAATTAAACACGTCCATAAGTTTGAACTAAGGTTAAAAATGTGAAGACACCGGGCATTCGTGATAGTGTGGAGCTGTCCATGGTGCTGAATGTGCATTTGTGTTTATGCTGTGTAATCTGTGAGTGGCAGCCTTCTGTGACACAAAAGCGGGGTTGGCCATGCATTTGGTTACTTTAGCAAAGAGCAGTTGGGCAATAGTAGGCTTTATTATGCGCAGACGTACAAGAGACAAAAAGAGCCAGAGAAAGAGAGGGAGAGCTGAGCTCATAGCAACACACAGGGATGAGCCGGGTAAAATGAAAAAAGATTTATTCCAACAACTGTCCACTGTAATCCTCCAAGAATACCCAAAAAAGTAAAAAAGAATACCAAGTACAGGAAAGTATTGTAAAACACATTGAAAACCAAGACACAGCATGTGTAATATATGCATATAGATTCAAATATCAACTCCAAGCTATTACTTTAATCTCATGTAGTCTAGACATATCCAGTTTTCTTTTTTTTAGCAATGTCAAACAGTAATACTTTTCAAATACAGATTCACTTTATTTGCACATAATAATCTTTCATTATTATTATTATTTTTTTTTACATTTTCAGACACTTTTTGCTGATAACACCAATGCATGCGGGCAGGGACACAGTAAGGAGGGTGGGGTGGATAGGAAGAGAGAAAGAGGGGAGAAAGACACTAAAGGGGTTCATTGGCCAAAGACCAAGGCAGAGCATAAAGAGGACAATCAGTCAGTAGTTGGTCCAAGCCAGAGAGTTTAGTCCAGCGTGAAAAGGCAGATAGAGGAGGAAAGCAGGCAGCGTTGCCACTATGTGATCAGTAAAAGCATGGCAGCCTAGTAAACAAACTATTGTGCTTCTCAAGATGGACCTTTAAAATCTGTGGTGTGCTCATTTTAGAAACTGGGTCTTATCAGGCTGTTTAAAAATCTTACAAAGCACTTGGCACGGTGTAAACGATGTTAGCCTTCAGGGACTTTCTGTGCACCTTCGACAATTTTGGTCTGATTCTCCAGCTGCACATTTGGATCATGTAGGTATTTTTTATACCAGGTTGTTCTGGAGCATGTTTACCTCTGCGTTCTCCCCTGCATTGTTGGGGGTGTGGCCATGGTTGGCAGAGGCAGGGCAGTTGTTCTCTTGCTTTGGGGAGTGGGAGTTGAGGATGTTCATGGATCCCTCTTCTTTGAGTTGAGGGGACTTTTCTTGGTTGTCCTTCTTCTGGGGCTCGTCCTGCGAGGAGAGAACGTTAATCTTCACACATGCAGGAAAGCTGGCAACTAGAGCCGGCACTTTTAGCGTTTGTTAACTAAAAGAAGCTTATCCAGGCCATGAGAAGGTCACTGTAACATATAGCTCACAATTCTTCTGAGAACTAATCAGGAATGTCAATTTCAAAACTAAACCTAAATTAAGAATACAAATGAAAAAAAGTCAGTTTTGAGTTTGGTTCACAGAAAATGTTGGGATTATTTCATTGGCCTTAATAGCTGTGCTTCCACTCAAGGACGTCCGGGAATTTTCTGGGAGGTCTAAGGAGATCTAAGATATCAGCACATAGCCATCGCTTTGGCTGTAAATGACGTCGCTGATCAACACCAAAATGCATTCACGGACATTGTTGACAATAAAAGCTTATTAATGTAAAATATGCTGTCATTCGGCAGACTGGGAGAGCAGCTTTGTGATGTGAGACGTGGCGTTTAGTGACCAGAAGCTACCACATTTTTTACAGTGTTCTCTAAGACCACAACATTCCTAAAACGACGGCGTCGTTGGCAGGATATCTGCCACATCCTTTTGTTGGTTTGGGAATTTTGAAATGGCTATTTTAAAGCAGCATCAACACTGCATATTTTCTTTTCCTTCCAATCCGCTTCACCCAAATCTCTTCCCGTTTTACAAATGGTGGTAAACTCAATCAGCATGAGGTTACCACCCAGCGGCTGTAATGGGCCAGTTCCCAGTACGCGCGCTATTTCAGCTACTCGTTTGTTTTCTGAAACGACCCGTTGAAGAAGAGACACGTGCATACCGTTGAGTAATGTTACCAAGAATTACTGATAGTGGAGATGGGCCTATCATTGTGCCATTTAAAGAGCAATACTTTTAATGTTTTGGATTATTTTCAAATATATTTGTGTGCTTTAGCAGAACAACTATGGTTTCTTTTTAGGATGTCACTCTTACGCTTTCTCTGATGTTTCGATGTGAAGGGCTCCTCTGAATTTACTCAACCGAATTATGTCAACACATCGGTGGTCCCCATATGGAAATGGGTAGGATGTGTGGACCCACAAGGGTTTGCCCTCAAAGATTAATATGGGCCATTGTTTTAGTCAAACCCTCTGAAAACCCATTTATGGCCCGTTAAGATATATGTGAGCAAAAATCTTTCTGGGTAAACCTCCATAGGGCCACCGTGGAAACCGTGGATAAGCCCTATTGGAACCCATATGGCTTGTCCATATATTTTCCATATGGGGCCCACCTATGTGTGCTGGCTGGGGCCAGCTGCTTACATGTAATGAGTAATATCCCTTTTTACTTTTAACATCATGTACAACATTGTATATTAGCAATAGGTTTAGTGGAACCAGTTAACATTAGTGAAGTTAATTAAACATTTCATTTCTCAAATATATATTTTAATATTAATTTAAACACTTTTCTTTCTAAATGTCTCTGTGCCAGTAATTTTACAGCTTTACCTAAAGGTGTCATTGTCTAATCCTCAGTTATATATATTTGTAAAGCTGCAATAAAATGGAGCAAGTCAAACTAAAAATCAAATAATTAATGAAAAGAGAAAAAAATAAGCACCAAGCAGTAATTCTAATAATTTCGAATAAGAAATTCATACTATTAACCTCTTGTTTAGTTTCTGAGAGAACATTAAATACCACAAACACTGATCTCATGAAATTAATCATTCTCTTTGCAGATAATGTTAAACTGTATCTTGTAGACAGGTTACACATAAATGCTCTGACAAACTTATAAAAGCAGAGAATTCAGAAGGTAATGTGTTTTATTTAAAAGTCTGGTGGATCGGTTTGTGATCAGATCACGTGTCCACATTTAAAACAACCACTCTGACATTTAAAACAGAAGATGGACGGCAGACTGAACGCCCGCTGTGGCTTTTTTTAGCCTCCAGGTCTGACATTTAGAGCATCTGCCACTAAGTGAAACTCGTCTGTGTGTTGCTGCTGGGAGATGGTAGCATAGATCCGATGGCTGAAGCCGAGTTTGGATGGTAAATATATTAAAAATATCTTTGGGTTTGCAGATCTGTGTTAAACTAACTTCATTATCAGTCAGAGAGATACGTGCGTGGTGTGCTTGCATCTGGGACGTAATTTTGGGGGGGGACGGGTGGGACATGTCCCCCCCACTTTTTCAAAAGGCAGTTTTGGTCCCCTGCACTTTTTTCCGTCCAAAAACAATGTTACGCTCCATTAAATGGATTTGGTTGAGCACTAGGACCGAAACGGAAACCGGTTTCCTATTAGACCCGCCCAAAAGCTAATCTATTGGCTCTGCTGATACTTGCTAACGTATTATTGGCTGTTGCTGCTGTCACTCAAGTTGGAAACAGTCAGAACGTGCTCACGTTGTTTTGCTAGTTTGGAGCCGCTAGGGAACACCGGTACTGAGTCACATCGTCAACTAGACGCTGTGTAATATCAGAGCTCAGCTCAGCTTCCATTACATAACATTTGAATAAGTGTTCATTTGTGAGTCTTTGGTAGTTAGGCACAGCCAGGAGGCAGCATGTCAAGAAAACGAAAAGTGGATATAAGAGACTTCTTTCAAAGTCAAAACGTAAGTTGGAACATGTGACACCCCTGCATTAAGCTCAGACTCACCTCCTCCTTCACACACATACTCAAAACTAACTTGTACAAACTCATCTCCTCCACATAACTGACTCCTCAGACACATTTTGTTCGTATTATTATAATAATTATTTTTTTATTGTTACTATTATCATCATAATTATTATTACTAGTAGTAGTAGAAGTGTAACTTCAAAACTTTTATCATTTAACTTTATTGTAAACTTATCTATTGCAATGTATATTTTCACATTAAAAAGCTCTGAAAAATGAACAGTATCATCATCGTCAACAGATTTTTTAAGCTTAATGTCAAAGATGTACACTTTTCATTAGATTTATCTTATTTTTTCCATTTATTTTTTGTGTGTTGAAATGCAACAACTGTTTACACACTTTTAAGGGGAAAAACATATTTAATATGTTTTTATACACTCAAATGTTAGGGTGATGATCATGTGTAAAACATTAGTTCAGCATGTCCTCTAACACAGCAAATGAACAAACGGCCAGATCTCAGGAGGGACCGTTTATGTATAAATAAGTTTTATACTTTTGACTAGGCCTGGGAAAGTAACACATTTTGCTGGACGATATTTTGTCCAACAAATTGTTGATGATAAACGATATTGTCAACATTATCTAGACCAAAATAACCACTAACATAATGTTAATATATCATAATAATGCAAGTACACCCTTTAAAATGCAACAAATAAACCTTCATTTAACATTGAAATGTCCAGAACCAGAACTTCTAAATTAATAAAAATAACAAACAAAAATTGAATAAAAAAGGAATCTCACTCCCTGTTAGAAAATGTTGCACCAAAAACAATAAAAAAGACCCAAAACAATAAATACAATGGCCTATCCATTGTCAACAGCCAAAACTGCACTTCAATAATGAATGAATGAATGAATGAATGAATGAATGAATGAATGAATGATCAATTTATTCAGTCAGTTATCTTAAGATAATGTACATTAACATGTCATACAATTAGATACAAATACCATTTCTCACTAACATATGCCTTGTTTTTTATATGGTGTCTATTTGGTATATCATGACTGAATAGGTTTAGGCAGAAGCAATAGCTTATATAATTGCCTAACCTACTTACAAAACATTTTTTTAATTTCCCGCAATGAACCAACAACCCAAATAAAAGTAAAACACAAATCCATCCATCAACATCAAATTAATACTCTTCAAAAATATTTTTACTGATAAGTTTTTTAAGAACTGAAAGAGAAGTTGCTAATTTTAATTCTATTTTAGCCTCATTCCAAAATTTTACTCCCATTAGAGATACATCTCCTTTTCATGCCCTTTTTGGCTTTTTGTAGAACAAACATACATACACCTCTTAAATCATATTTACTTTCCCTCTTTACAAAGAACATTAGTATATTTTTTGGCAGAGCTGTTAATTTTACTCTAAACATAAATTGCATTATTTTATAACAATATAGATCTTCTAATTTCATAATCTGTGATTTTAAAAACAACGGGTCAGTATGAGCATAATAATTGCTCTTGTTCATAACTCGAATAGATTTCTTTTGTATAGATTTTATTTCATGTATATACGTTTTAAAAGTTGAACCCCATATTTCTATACAATATGCCATGTATGGTTGTATTAGTGAACAGTATATTAGACGTAAGGCCTTATGGTTTAGTATGTCCTTCAGCTTATATAATAGACCCAAAGATTTGGCAATTTTTCCTTTTATGTAATTTTAATGATGCTTCCAGGATAAGTTAGAGTCAATCACAACACCAAGAAATTTTATTTCAGACACTCTTTCACTTTCAGTATCTGAAATTGTTAATTTAAAGTCCCCATTTTTTACCTTCTTATTTCCAAAAATCATAAATTTAGTCTTTTTTATATTCAGTGATAGTTTATTTACATCAAACCAAGATTTGAGGATATTTAACTCTTTTTCGGCCTTCTTTAAAAGTTCTTTTATATCTTTACCTGAACAAACTAAATTTGTATCATCTGCAAACATTATAAATTTGAAAAAATCTGCCACGTTACATATGTCATTTATATATAAAGTAAATAATATAGGACCTATTACTGAACCTTGTGGAACTCCACAACTTATTTCTCTAAATCCAGATTTTATATCTTTAATTTGTACATACTGTTGTCTGTCTTGTAAGTAACTCTCTATCCAGGACTTCGCTATTCCTCGTAGGCCATAATTTTCCATCTTTTTCAATAATCTCCTGTGGTCAATGGTGTCAAAAGCCTTCTTTAAATCAACAAATATGCTAATAGAGAGTTCTTCGCTTTCACTTGCTTGGGCTATTTCTTCTACCATCTGCATTATCACATAGGTAGTGGTTCTGTTTTTTCTAAATCCATATTGACTGTCACTTAATAATTTATTTTTAGTAATATATACGTCTAGCTGGTTCACAAATAATTTCTCGAGTATTTTTGAAAATTGTGGAATAATTGCTATTGGCCTATAGTTTTCCATAGAATGCTTATTTCCAGTTTTAAATGTTGGGATCACTTTTGTTATCTTCATAGTTTTAGGAAAATGACCTTTTTGTAGTGATAGGTTATATATATATGTCAATGGTCTCACAATAGAGAATATAACTTCTTTTATAATTCCCATATCAATTTCATTTATATCTGTGGATTTTTTGTTTTTAAATTTTCTTACTGTATTCACAACGTCAGTCTCACTTATCTCATGTAGAAACATTGAGTTGATATTACTATTTATCAGATTATTAAATGTATCTGCATCAGGTGGGACTGCTATCTCATTTGCTAATGAGGGCCCGACGCTTACAAAAAATTTGTTAAATTCTTCCACTATATTTATTAGATCATTTACTTTATGATTTGAACTATTTAGAAAGTAGTTTGGCCATTCCAAAGTTGTCATCCTTTTTTGAATTATATTATTTAATATTTTCCACGTCCTACGAGTATCGTTTCTGTTTTTATCTAAAATTTCATCATAATATTGCTTCTTTCTGATCCTAATAGCTGTAGTTAATTTATTCTTATATTTTTTGTAATTGTCTTCATTTTCACTTGTCCTATGTTTGATGAATTTTTCATATAATACCATTTTCTTTTTACATGCCTTTAACAGACCTTCTGTCATCCACAGCTTTCTTTTATAATTTTTCTTTGATAATAAATAAAAATAATAATAGAGTTGTACATTTTTTAACTTTGATATATATATATATATATATATATATATATATATAGAGAGAGAGAGAGAGAGAGAGAGAGAGAGAGAGAGAGAGAGAGAGAGAGAGAGAGAGTGAGAGAGAGAGAGAGAGAGAGAGGATGGAAAAATTATTGAGATGGGCACGTGACGTGTCAAGGGGTCTTTACATAACACCCCCCACCCCAAATCCGCACAAGCCTGCTGTGTCCCCCCCACTTCTGAAATCAAAATTTCGTCCCTGGCTTGCATGTTTATTTGTCAGTTTCTAAATGGTCGGGTCATTAGATTATCGGTGTGTGACAAATATCTGAAGGTCATGGGCACAACGGGTCAGAATTAGGGCACCATCGATTGCTCCCACTGGATGCAGCTGGACACAATTTGCTGTGTAGACTTTCAGTGTGCTACAGTTGAGTAAACTTATGTAGTTTTTAATTTATTTTTTACTCAGAAGGCCAGTTTAACTGGTGCATTCCATCACTGGTGCTCATGAGTCTGCCATAAACCCCACCCCACTCCATGCTGACAGTAATTAATGATGTGCCATTTGTTCTCCCTTCCATGTTGGTACAGTTGAAATTACAGCAGCCTGAGATGCAGAATCCACAGGAAAAAAGCTGCAGAGGCTAAAATGGCTGCTGGGTGACACATGAACTCAGGGGGAAAATGGAGGAAGCTGCAGAGATGCAGGTAGAAGGTTAAGGAAGGCCAGAATTTTATCTCTGCCCTGATGACACAGCACATCTGGAAAATGCTGCAGGAAGCCTTAAGAGAGGTCTCCAGTCATTTCACCTGGAGTAGGTTGGTCAGCTATAGGAAAGAGATGTTAGTGAGATTCTTTCTACAAACTGAAGGTAAATATTTGGTATCAAGCATTTTCACTGAGGCCCGATTCTCCCCTCTCAACAACCTTTAAGGTCTCGTTGACTGAGAAACCGTGTAACAGTCGTTCGTTTTGGAAATCAATCACTCTGAATTGCAAATGCACGCTGAACGTGGAACTTTTCTTCAACCCCTATCGCTGCATTAGCTCCAGAAAGAAAATAGATGGGGACATGATCGGGTCTTAAAAATGAAATCAGTTTTCATGGCTCTGCCCACCTTGGCTTCTGAACGCAGAAAGGTGTTATGATTTAGCGGCCAGGAGAGCACAGACCACGTCTCGGCTGGTAGAAGCCGACGGTTAACATTAGCAACACGTCCAGGCTTGTGTTATTTGAGGAAATAAAACATCAGTATTACATTTTATACCCGAGAAAGAGGAGTGAATGGAGGCAGCAAAAGAGTTGCAATGCTGTTAACCAATCAGACAAGATGTTCGCATATTGAGAGCATTTTTGAGAAAGACTCCTAATCCTGTTTTTTTTTTCCACCTCCCATTTTTCCGACTAACTTCCACTTCCTGAAACAGGAGCACCGGAGCTTTTTTCCACAGTAAATGATTCATTTATGCTGGAGACTACAGCAAATTCATTAAATAAACAAGTGAACGAGACCTTTAAAAGAGTAGCTTACTCGTTTAATCAAAACATTTGCTGCGGTATCTAGTGGGAATGAATGCCTTGTAAGTTGTTCTCAGGGGGAAAAAATATACTGATGCACCATTTCTCAAACGTAAAAGTTGCCCATATCACAGCAACGTTATATTCTTGATATGCGGACACCTCACCATTGGATTGGATAACAGCAATGCAATAATTCCTACGATGCGTGGTGTGTTAGGAAAGCTCTGGACGTCAGGACTAATCTGGGTATTTTAAATGTGTTGGATTGTCTTGGTCCCATGTTGCACGACTAACGGGGCATGCTCCCTGTTTATGTTTATTCATTTCGCAGACGCTTTTATCCAAAGCGACGTACACATTTTTTTTTTAACCTGTAGGGCATGTTGTGATGTGTGGGGGAAACCGGAGTACCCGGAGGAAACCCACGCAGGCATGGGGAGAACACGCAACTCCACGCAGAAAGGCGAGTTTTGAACCTGCGACCTTCGTGCTGCGAGGCAACAGTGCTAACCACTGCGCCACCATGCAGCATGTTGAATGTTACATGTAGTCAATCAGAAAGTGAGGCGATGGAATAACCTTAGATGCTCCACTTCCACCATGTTTGCTTATACTAAACTCATGTTTGATCTAAAGAGGTACTGTGAGGAATCGGTTCTATTACATTTAGAAAATGTTGAAAATCTACTGAGCTGAGCTGAGCTGAGCTGTAGGTGATTTTAATGTTTTTACACCCCCCCCCCCCCCCACCCCCCCATCCCGGGTATTGCTAACGATGTTTGAGCATGAATTACAAATTCAACAGAGGTTAAAAATCAGAGAATAGATGGGTGTGTCTGCAGGTTGGTGATTATCTCAGCACAGACATGACGACTGGGTATTCACTCTTCATGCTGGGGGGTTGACATAGGAGAGAACGTAACGAGGAAGAGAGAAAAATGGGGGGGGGGGGGGGGGGGGTCAAACAGAAGAAACAAAACCAACAAAAAAAAACATAGAAATTGAAGAAGTGTCAACACAAGGAAGGCAGGGGCATACCTGACAGATAATGTTGTCATAGTACGCCAGGTTGTGAGTATGGGTTTGAGGAGCGGGCGGAGGAGTGTCACACAGTTTCCTTACGTTTGGCTGCGAGCCGTCAGCTGTTGTCGATACAGATAGCCCGTCCGTCTGTGGCTCGCTGCTCTGTGGGTGGTACTTACTGCAGAGATGCAGAGACGGGGGCTTGTGTGACATAAATATTTGCAGTGATGTGTCTGTTTTCCTCATGAATCACAGCAAACTCAAATCATACATACTACATACTGCTAATGCATTTAACTGATTTAACATTTGAGTGGTTTTACATTTGCTTGAAGCACTCAGAACTGAAGGGTTTTTGTTCACGCACCTGCATTTACGAAGGCGTTTGTTCTCGCTCTTGAGGCGGTACAGGCTCTTGGCAAAGAACACCACGATCATGAACTGCAGGAGGACCACAAAGGAGGCCACGACCGTAACCAAACACAGCACCTCAAACACAGTGACGGACCATTCGCAGCGCTGGCCTTTGTTCCAGATGTAGTCCTGCACATTACACCTGGATGCAAACAGAACAGGAGGAGAGCAGGAAAATACAGGACAAGTGGGTCACTTTCAGCTTTGCAATGATTATTCTCTTGATCTAATGCATAAAACACAAGACACAAGTATTTGGAGGTCCATGTATGCATGGAGTCCAGCAATGTTTCTCTTTAGTCTTTTAACAGTATTACATACCTGCTCTTTCTGTGCTAATTGCTACAGGTATGCGGATGCTTTGTGAAGTCGAATTAGCGCATGTGCGTTACTCGGCAGACATGACACAAGCAACAGTTTGCCTCCAAGCTGCAGGTGTCATGATCTGTGCTGCATAACCATCTCTGCTGAGTGTTTTACAGGTGGGTGTGTCTGGAGAGCCCAGCTGTGCCAAATCAGCTCATCAGCGATCAGGGGATTTAAGGAGCAGCTGGACATCTCACCATTGCCAGATGATACTCAGTCTTGGGTAGTTTCTAGCTCTCCTTTTGACCTTCCTAAAACAATTTTAGAATTACTTTGTCTATTTGTTCCTGCCCTTCTGGCAGTTAACCTGCTCTGCCCTCCTGATTCCTCCAGGTTCCAGTCATCTGTTCATCTCCACTCTCTGCTATATCTTTGGAACCATCTACCACATTCCAGTCCTGCAGTTTGCCCCTGATCGCCAGCTCTCCATCACCCCACCTATCCACCTGCAGCTCCTCGGTCTCCCCATCCAGCCAGGTCTGACTAACCCCCCCCCCCCCCACAAAATACCGGATCATTCAGGAAACAGTAAGCCTTATTTTTTCATCATCGTCTCACGTTGCTCCAGACTCTGACCTCTCTTCCTCTCTCAGACCCCACGGATCCCTCCAGTCCTGCAGAAGCTTCGGCTACCTCTCCCAATCAAAATAAATCATTTACACTTACCTTCTGTCTCTCGGTGGTGATTCTTCATGTCGTGGGTCAAGAAATTACCCTCAAACATGACAGAATCATCTGGCCAAACTCCTGACCCCGCTGTCGAATCACTACCATCTGTTATATCCACAGCTTTCGCCCAACATGAACAATCCATACAGACTCTCCTCGAACATCAAGCCAACACTAACCAACATTTGTTCCAGTTAGACTCCAGATTAAGGGAACTAAATGAAAAGCTATCTGTTCCGGCTGCTTCAGTTTCTCCACCTCCACCTCAACTACCTCCGGTTCAGCCTGGTCAGTCTACACATTGGCACTTCCGGGTTGCAGACTCGCCTCCTCCCGATACCTTCTCCGGTGAGTCCGGCAAAATACGTTGTTTTCTTCTCCAATGCATGTTAGCGTTTGAAAGAACCCCAGAAGCATTTATTAGTGATCCCGCAAAAATGTCTTACATTGTCGGTCTGCTCCGAGGTCGTGCCTTACAGTGGGCTGAGGCAAAAAGTCGGGAACCTAGTTTCCTTAGAGGTTCCTTAGACAACTTCCTCGTAGATTTTAATAGAACTTTTGGTAAATCAGAGACACCCTCAGAAATAGCCCGGGCCATTTGGAATCTGAAGCAAGAGAAGCAAACTGTTTCAGACTTTGCAGTTGAATTCAGAACATTAGCTATCACTTCTATTATGGATGAGGAGTCATTAAAAGGAGCTTTTACTCAAGCCCTCCACGACAAAATCCAGGACCAACTAGCCCTGTGTCCTGAACCTGGCACTCTGGAGGATCTTATCACTCTAGCTATTCGCATTGAGAAAAGACTCAAGACCCGTCCCAGGTCTGCTTTGCCCAGTTATCATACCCATCAGACCGCTCGTTCCACTATTCCTCCAGCTCTGCCGTCTGCTTTTGCTTCTGCCTCAATTCCTCCAGAGGTTCCCATGCAGATAGGCCGGGCTAGTCTGACCCCAGAAGAGAGACAACGTCGCATCTCCTCCCAACTGTGTCTGTACTGTGGTTTGTCTGGTCACTTTCTACCTAACTGTCCAATTCGCCCAAAAGGGAGAGCCCACCAGTAAGTCCGGGAGTTCTGGTGGGTAGCAGCACTAACAAAGAAGCCTCCCGGTGTGTATTGACCTGCTCTGTTTTTTTTAATCAGCTGCCTTTTTTAACTACAGCCCTGCTTGACTCTGGTTGTGAGAGGAATCTTCTAGATCAGTCTGTGGTCACTAAACTGAGAATTCCAACGACACCTCTTCTCACTCCAGTTCAGGTTTCATCATTGGATGGCAACGCGCTCACTACCATCACCCACCGAACAGAGCCTGTCAAGTTGCAAGTGTCTGGTAACCACCAAGAAGTCATTTCATTTTTTGTTTTTCCCTCTCCTCAGTTTCCAGTCGTCTTAGGACATGAATGGCTTAGCATGCACAACCCCCACATCGATTGGAAGACTGGTGAAGTTGCTGCCTGGAGTCCTTACTGCTTGTCCCACTGTTTGTTGTCCGCTAGCCTTCCGGTCCAGGTTCCTGCTTCCAGTCCTCCACCCATTCCGGACCTTTCTTCAGTGCCATCAGAATATCATGACCTACAAGCAGTTTTCAGCAAAGATCGAGCTGCATCCTTACCTCCCCATCGTCCATATGATTGCAGTATCGACCTGCTTCCTGATGCCACATTCCCATCCAGCAGGTTGTACAGTCTTTCTAAAGCGGAACATGAATGCATGACCACATACATCTCTGAGTCCTTAGCATCAGGTCTGATTCGTCCATCCACTTCTCCCTTGGGCGCAGGGTTCTTCTTTGTTTCAAAGAAAGATGGTTCCCTGCGTCCTTGTATCGACTATCGAGGGTTAAATCAAATAACAGTCAAGAACAAATATCCTCTGCCTCTGCTTTCCTCCACCTTTGACCCTGTACAGAATGCAACCATCTTCACCAAATTGGATCTCCGCAACGCTTATCATCTTGTAAGGATCAAGGAGGGTGACGAGTGGAAAACGGCCTTCAAGACACCTTTGGGCCACTACGAGTACCTCGTCATGCCTTTTGGCCTGACTAATGCTCCCGCAGTGTTCCAGTCCCTGGTAAACTCCGTACTCTCTGACTATATCAATTCATTTGACACTGTATACCTCGATGACATTCTGATTTTTTCCAGTACCCTTTCCGAACACCATCAACATGTCCGCGCTGTTCTACAACGCCTTCTGGAGAACCGCCTTTTCGTCAAGGCTGAAAAATGCGAATTCCACGTTTCCTCAGTGAAATTTCTGGGATTTGTTCTGGAGAAGGGAAAGCTGAGAACAGACCCAGAAAAGGTTGAAGCTGTCCGTGACTGGCCAACTCCCACTACCCGTAAACAGCTTCAACGTTTCCTCGGGTTTGCAAATTTTTATCGGCGCTTTATTCGTGGCTACAGCCAGGTGGCATCTCCCTTGACGCAGTTGACTTCTGTTAAAAGAGCCTTTGTGTGGTCAGCTAACGCTGAAGAGGCTTTTCAGGAGTTAAAGAGACGTTTCACTCAAGCTCCTGTTTTGGTTCGCCCTGATCCGTCTGTTCAGTTCACCATGGAAGTCGACGCCTCAGATTCTGGCGTTGGTGCTGTCCTATCTCAAATGTCACCTTCAGATAATCTATTACATCCCTGTGCTTTCTTTTCAAAGAAACTCTCTCAGGCGGAGCAAAACTATGATGTGGGAGACCGAGAGCTGCTAGCCATCAAATTGGCTCTGGAAGAGTGGCGCCATTGGCTTGAAGGTTCCGAGCATCCCATCATTATCTGGACAGACCATAAAAACCTTGCTTACCTGAAAGAGGCCAAGAGGTTAAACCCCAGACAGTCCCGGTGGTCCTTGTTCTTCACACACTTCAATTTCATCATTTCCTACACCCCCGGATCAAAGAATGTCAAACCAGATGCTCTATCCCGCCAGTACGCTTCAGACAGAGACCTCGAACCCGCCACTATCCTTCCTCCATCTTGTGTTGTAGGAGCTGTTTCCTGGGACATCACCAACAAAGTTCTGGACGCCCAACGCACTGATCCTGACCCAGGTAATGGTCCCCCCAAAAAACTCTTTGTGCCTCAACAGGTTCGAGGAGCAGTGATCCACTGGGCACATACTGCCAAGTTTTCCGTTCACCCTGGAATTGGTCGCACTCTCGCCCTGATCCGCAGGTCATTCTGGTGGCCCTCCATGTTTAATGACACTAAAGAGTACATCAACGCCTGCCATGTCTGTGCCCGGAATAAAACCACCAATCAACCCCCGGCAGGACTGTTAAATCCTCTCCCCATTCCATCTCGCCCATGGTCGCATATAGCAGTGGACTTCGTTACTGGCCTACCCCTCTCCAAAGGTTTTTCTGCAATTCTCACTATAATCGATCGATTTTCAAAAGCCTGTCATTTTGTTCCAGTGAAATCCCTTCCATCATCCACTGAAACCGCTAACCTCCTCATAACCCATGTTTTCAGGCTTCATGGCATCCCATCGGAGATCTTGTCAGATCGCGGCCCCCAATTCCTCTCCAGGGTCTGGAAGGAGTTTGCCACCATATTGGGGGCCCGTGTTTCCCTGAGTTCTGGTTACCACCCCCAAACTAACGGTCAGTGCGAGCGGCTCAATCAGGAGTTGGAGGCTATGCTCAGATGTGTCTGCTCTTCAAACCCTACCAGCTGGAGCACCCAACTACCATGGATCGAGTACGCGCACAACTCCCACGTTTCCACTGCAACCAGTAGGTCCCCGTTTGAATCATCCCTTGGTTACCAACCTCCCCTGTTCCCTTTGGATCTATCCTCCTCTGTCACAGTCCCTCAGTTTATCCGCCGGGCAAGGAGGACATGGATCCAAAGCCGGACGGCCCTTCAGCGCACCAAAGAGCGCAACCAACGGCTGGCAGATCGGCACCGCAGACCCGCGCCCGTGTACAGTCCAGGTCAACAGGTCTGGCTGTCAACCAAAGATATTGGTCTCAAGGGTACAACTAGGAAACTTTCACCTCGCTTCATTGGCCCATATCCCATTCAGGAGGTACTCAGTCCCTGTTCTGTCCGTCTTGTCCTGCCCCCGTCTATGAAGATCCACCCTGTCTTTCATGTATCCCTCCTGAAACCTGTCTCGTCCAGTCCGTTGTGTCCTGTTCCTGCTCCCCCTTCTCCTATTCGTCTCACTGATGGTGGACTTGGCTTTCGTGTTCGGCGCCTGCTGGACGTCAGGCCCAGGGGCCGGGGGCGTCAGTTCTTGGTGGACTGGGAGGGTTATGGTCCAGAACATCGCCAGTGGGTCCCCAGTTCCTGGATTGAGGACCCTTCTCTCATCAGAGACTTTGACGCCGCTCGGTCTTCTGCTGCTGCCTCCTCCTCCGCCTCCTCCTCCTCTGCGCGGCCGCCGGGTGTCGGCCTTTGAGGGGGGGGGTACTGTCATGATCTGTGCTGCATAACCATCTCTGCTGAGTGTTTTACAGGTGGGTGTGTCTGGAGAGCCCAGCTGTGCCAAATCAGCTCATCAGCGATCAGGGGATTTAAGGAGCAGCTGGACATCTCACCATTGCCAGATGATACTCAGTCTTGGGTAGTTTCTAGCTCTCCTTTTGACCTTCCTAAAACAATTTTAGAATTACTTTGTCTATTTGTTCCTGCCCTTCTGGCAGTTAACCTGCTCTGCCCTCCTGATTCCTCCAGGTTCCAGTCATCTGTTCATCTCCACTCTCTGCTATATCTTTGGAACCATCTACCACATTCCAGTCCTGCTGTTTGCCCCTAATCGCCAGCTCTCCATCACCCCACCTATCCACCTGCAGCTCCTCGGTCTCCCCATCCAGCCAGGTCTGACTAACCCCCCCCCCCCCCCCCCCACACACAAAATACCGGATCATTCAGGAAACAGTAAGCCTTATTTTTTCATCATCGTCTCACGTTGCTCCAGACTCTGACCTCTCTTCCTCTCTCAGACCCCACGGATCCCTCCAGTCCTGCAGAAGCTTCGGCTACCTCTCCCAATCAAAATAAATCATTTAAACTTACCTTCTGTCTCTCGGTGGTGATTCTTCATGTCGTGGGTCAAGAAATTACCCTCAAACATGACAGCAGGATTGGACAGAGCGAGGCATCCAGTCTCGTTCATGTGTTTGAGTTTTGCGTGCATGTTCATGTGTTAGCTCCATTTTTTATCAATAATCCACCTGTATTGTCATAATTTCTCATGCTTTTTTATGTGTCTACTGTGTGGCTATCAGCAGGCAGCTGCCACATGCTTTCGTTACCTCCTGCCTCACAAAGCTGAGCTAATCCTCTAAAAACCCTGCTGTGATCTTGACGAGCCCACATGACACATCAACCCAACCTTCTGTCTCTGATCACTGTGTTTGCTTGCCTGTGGCGCCCTAAATATCCCCTTTGTGTTGGGGACAAATACATTAAAAACAATCTACACTGATATTGTTACATAGCTTGATATCAGTATAACTGACTGAGTAATTTTTTTTGTAATGGCTAAGATCAATGATCTGTGGCAGCCATCTTGAATGGGGTAGGGGTTGTCAAAAGTCAGTTAAGAGTTAGATTGAAATTTGTTAAAGTTAAAAGTTAAAGTTAAAGTCCCATTAGTTGTCACACACACAGTGCATGTGTGAAATTTGTTCTCTGCATTTGACCCATCCCCTGGGGGAGCGGTGAGCTGCAGACACAGCCGCGCTCGGGAACTATTCGGTGGTTTAACCCCCCAATCCAACCCCTTAATGCTGAGTGTCAAGCAGGGAGGCATTGGGTCCCATTTTTTCAAAGTCTTTGGTATGACCCGACCAGGAATCGAACCCCCGATCTCCCAGTCTCAGGGCGGACACTCTACCACTAGGACACTGAGAAGATGTTGATTGGTTTATGAGATGTTTGGCTAACACTGTCATGCAAACACAAACAGACATACATATTTAAATTTAGTATTCATGAGTGGACGATAATTAACAACCCAGTTAGTATGAGTCCCACCTGCAGAAGGCTCCAATCCCAGTCACCACGGTGCACTTCCCTCCGTTGAAGCAGAAGTTGGGTTCAGCATCACACTGGGAAACACAAACCCCAGACTGAGACAGCACAAAGCCCAGCCTGCAGCCATCCGCACCTACAGCACCACCTATTCCAGATTCATCTTCCTCTGGTCTTGCCATCGGAGGCGCCGGTAAAGATGACCCGCTGTTCATCTTTGGCTCCACTGTGTCAGGACCTTGAGGAGAACTGGCCAGGAGAGGATTCTCGTCGTCCATGTCAGCTGGAGGTGAGGGGGTGGGCTCAGGTTCTGGGGTTGTATCTACCGCTGAGACGTCGTTGTCAGGAGACAGGTAGTCATAAAAGTCATCCTGCGTCCACGTGGTGGAGGCTCCACCTCTCTGCTTTTGGGGTTTGGGGGCTTTTGCCCAATCCAAAGCCCCATCTGAGGGCACAACATCAGGGGCGGGGCTATGAAATGCCACTGTGATGACATCGTCGGATAAAGGGTTTCCAGGATTGTCTGGCCCCGCCCCTCCAGCTGTCAGCTCCTCCACCGCGGGTTGGTCTTCCTCCACAAAATCAAGGTGGTGGCGTTTATGAGAGTGATGACGTCTGGTAAAGGTGTGATGAATGTTGCCAACCCCTGCTCCAATCAGATGCTCTCTTTCTGCTGAGTCATCACTGAGAACCATCCTGGTGTCCAAGGCCTCTTTGTGGACAGATGAGTGGTTGTGGTGATGATGGTGTTTGGACAGCGAATGTCTCCCTGCAACCAAACACAAAACGGTTAAGACCAGCTGGGTTGTTGTGGTCCTAACAAAGACCAACTCTTGGTCGGGAACTCAAACTCAAAAGTGAATCATAATTTATTCAAATTGAACAAAAAGCCCAGAGTTTTCTTGCTGTTGGCATGGTTGTGAAAAACAAACACATTTTTGTTCAGTTAGAGTCCTGAATGTGCCACCAGAATGTGGTCAAATTGGATTAAGTTTGAGGAGTGACTGGCCAATATGTCGTGTTGACTGAGACTGGCTGGGGATTAGATTACGTAGATTAGGATTTAGATTTACATGTTAGCTGCTAGCAACATGGAATGCACTTTAAAATCTCTGGAAAAAACACATCGATCCAAAAGCTAAAAGACACAAAAACCCTTGTTTGTGTGAGTTTATAACAATCGTATACAACCCTGAACCAGTAGCATGCAAATATTAAAAGAAGGAAAAACACGGCGATGTTATTTTGAAATTTTTCCAAATGGTTGCACTCTGGTAAGGAAAAACAACTAAAAGTAAGACTGGTCAACATGGACCCAACCAAAATACATACGTGCACCCCAAATGGAACACACACGGGCAAACCATAACGGTACCGCAGGGTTTGTCCATGGTCTTTCATGGTGGAAAGTTTTTTTGGCATCATGGCCAACAAAAATGTAAAAGTAAGAGATTAATGTCTTTGGAGGTGACGCAAAAAACCAGCAAACATTGGTGTGGTTTACGCTAGTTTGAAGGAGGCTACAAAATCATGAACTGATGATGACCCTAGATTTGTTGTTACTGGACTTGTAGGTAATATTTGTGTTGCCCAACAGTGTGGAGCTTTTTGCCCAGTGGAATATTTACTATCAGTTGGCTCGTGTTAGCTTGTTATTAGCGTTAGCTACGGCCGGCTGCGACAGGGTTGTTAACATTAGTTGTAATTCCACTTTCGAACAATAGGAGGCAGAAGTGTGAATTTATTTAGTGTTCTTTTAAAATTATTGTGGGCATGTCCCAGTAGGGAAACCATGGAAAACCACAGAACCCTTACGGATATGCATTCCACATGGGGCCAACCTACGTATGATTGCTGGGGAGGATTAGTCCTCATTTGCGCTCTTGCTCAGACGCGACTGTATCACTGAGAACATTTGACATAAATGCTGATTTACAGAAACATATTGAACACTAAAAAAGTCATTTCCATATTTTTTGTCATCTTTTTCCACAGATTTGCTAAAACTCATAGAATAGCACCCTGAATGAGGCAGTGGTAACATCTGGCTTTGCTCTGTTGTATTAAACAAAGACAGACGTTGATGTTTAACAGGCCTGAGAATATTTTTTCCATATATTATAATTAGCTGAATGAGAATTAGAAGCCACTTCTTTTCCTTTGCAGAAACGGCCAAACTCATCCGCATACTTGGCCGGATGACATCTCTCCTGCTGCCAGGCCTTCAGGATCTGGCTCTTCATTTAGAGCTTGTGCAAAAACCGTCTGAACGTGCTTGGAGTCATGAAGACCAATGGTGGCCGAGGAGCCATGCGATTCACCAGAGAAAGAGAGAGAGGGAGAGCAGTTGCCATGGTGAGATGTAAAGAGGTGCCATGATGAAAGGAGGAACTGAGTGAGGGAACCGCAGTGCAAACAGAGAATCCAATGTTTCTGCTCCTTCTCTCTTGCTTTTCAGTCAACCGCGTAGCCAGTCGATGCCAGGTCCACCCCTGGGAAAAAACAAGCTGAAATGAACCCTGAAGATCTCCGTTTTGTAAAAGTGACATAATCTGAATCGACTTCAGTTTCCTTCACAGGCTGAGTCTGCCGGTTTGTTCTGATGGGACTGGAATGCTTCTTCCCGTTAGCAGTGGGTGGCCTTTGTGGTGATTACAAGTGCAAAAGCGGGAACACGAAGAGATTACAAGCTGATCAAACCGAACGCACGTGCCTCTGCTCAGCTGTGTGACATCCGACTGAGAAAGGCTATGATCTGTACAATTTGTGCTGAGCACGTAACCATGGCAACAAGTTCTACCTGAGGTCACTGTGATTGGTTAGGGGGCAGACTCCCAGCAGCTTCGCCAGAAGAACACAGAACGATGTTCAAATCCACCTCAGCTGCTGAATCTTCTGTTTCTGTAGTGAAGTTGTTTGTGTTGCCAGCATACTTTAAAGTTCTTCCCCTGAGCTCATCAGCCAGTGGTTTCCAACATCTGGACTCAGCCTTCTGACTTGTTGATTTTTAGATCATAAATAGCGCTTCCTCCCAGTGTGATGTGGTGTGAGCGGAGTTGGTGATCTGATCTGTGCTGGCACATCATGAGCTTTGTGAGGCTGCCGGGCAGATGGACCTCACAGTGTGTGCTCACTCAGACAGTGAACACACACACACACACACACACACACACACACACACACACACACACACACACACACACACACACACACACACACACTGTCTGGCTTTAATCCACAATGTGTCTATGTTGTCGCCTACAGCAGCTCAGTGTGTTGGTGGACTTGTTAACCAATTAAGTCAGAGAAAATCACGTGATTTACTTTTTAAGAAGTTCCCAACCACCAGAACAAAGACTGGTCTGGATATCATTTAATACCTGTCATGTTCTGTGTCCCTTTGTTCCCCAGCCCCTCCAGTTCCCACTCCAGGTTCTCCTTTTGATTTTCATAGCGCCCTCATGTGTCCTTTGTCTGCATCTCATTTATGTGTCTCCTGTGTTCCTTCAGTCTTCTCCAGTCACCCCTCTGCAGTGTTTATAGTTTCAGCTTTTCATTTTATTTAGTCTCTTTAATATGTTTTGTCCCACCAGTTTTTGTAGTTCTCCTTCCCTTTAGAATTTTAGTTATATGGTTGCTTTTCTGTTTTTAGGTTCACTCTTAGGTCATGTTAGTTTCTTCCCTGATTAAGTATTGCTTTCACCTGGTCCTCCCCCCACACTCCACACACCTGCAGCTCATCTGCCTCCCATCATGCCCCATTGTGTATTTAAGCCCTGTCTTGTCTCTGTGTCTGGTCGGTCCATTGTTGTTTGTTGTAATTCTGTCAAATTCTTCTCGTGCCTCTTGTATTCTTGGATCTCCAGATCTCTGTCTGGATCTTTGGACTGTTGGCTCCCAGCCTTTTGGATTACTTTTGTTTTTTGGTTACTCCTAAAATAAAGGATTTTACTTTACATCTTCCCCAGCCTCGTGTCATCCTGGGTTTCCCCAGATCGTGACAATACCAGAGCACACAGAAACAACAACCTTTTAGAAAAAATAGTCTAAATACCTTGAATCATCTTCTGTACGTTCATTCTGTGTATTTTGTCAACGCGCCTTGCTGGGTTCTGTTAAAACTCGCCAATGTTTCAGCTAATTACTATAGTTCCTGTTGACTCCACCATCATCGGCACGGCTCTGAGGATGGCTATAGTAATGATCTGAAACGCTAACAAAACAACATAAAGAACAACCCTTTTCTGTGTTTTAAAAGAACTAAGCAAGACAAGTCTACATGCATTTTTATAAAAGGAGAATTTTTTTGGTCTGAATGGTATTTTATTTTGAAAACCTACTAATAATGAAAAAAGTAAACCTTGTCTGTGATGTAAAAAAGAGTGGGAATCACTTACATGAAGAACTTAGAGGATATCTTTTTAAAACTTTTCTTGAATAATAATAATAATATTTCTTTTATTGGGTCTTCCTTTAGACGCTAGACCCACGCCCTATATGCTTTAGACTTGATCTTTATGTTATGAAGCAACAATATTTTTCAACAATTGGACATCATTTTTAAAATTTTCAACATTTCAATGGATATTTCCAGAGATTACAGGTAAAAATACACATTGTCTCTTTAAGTCCAGCTTTGATGACTGGGTTCTTCTTTGTGGAAATATAAAGTAAAAAATTTGCCTTGTGTGCCAGGCTGGAAATTATAATGAATAATAAAATATAATTAGTACAAAAACCTCTTAACATAATGAAGTTTAGCCTGAAATGTGAAAAGATTTTTTTCGACATCAAATAAAAAGAAGAATAAAAATTTAAATGGTTTTATCTGATATAAAGATTAATGGAATGACTTCATTTGCCCTCGTGCTCCTAATTAAGCAGATGCCTCCTGCCACGTGCTCTCAGAAGGAGGCCGTCAGACGCGTGGACCGATTTGCTGGTCAATATGTCATCGTGTTAACGCCTGGCAACTCATCCAGGCCGACGGATGCGACAAGGGGGGCTGCATGAACCCCAGCGACCCCGCGGACGCACGAGCCACGCTGTTGCTGGGCATTTATGGAAGACGCTCCCGGTTTCTTGGGTGGCACACCTGCAGAAGGATGGATTGTGCTCTAACAGGGAAGCGTGGAGCGGTTTTCCGCTTCCTAATGATGTCTGGAGGAATTCCAGGTTTTTTCCAATGGGCGTCATGTTGCCTGTCCACGGTGCCCCTAATCCCGCCTTTGTCTGGGAATGGGAACTGCAGCGATGAGCTGTCAAACTGCCCTTGTGACTAATATTCAGCACCAGAACAAATCATGTTTATATTACCTCTGAATGTGGATAAAATAAGCAGAGCTGTGTTTTAATGAGTTGTTTAATCAATAATGATCAATAGACAGCAGCGTTTATGCCAGTTATAAATCACATTAGATTAAGTTTAAATTAGAACAATTTTCCTAATATTTACATAAAAGTGAAATTATTAATAGTAATAAGTTTTAATGGGAGGGTTCATGAACCTGCACCGTACCCCCCAATGATGCAGGTGTGATTTTCTTCACGTGCGCGCTCTCCCCGCTCAAATAGCCGCACAGGCACGCACAGGGTGGGTCTCTCCGTTAGAGCAGAGATCTTACCGTGAACCGAAAACGGAATGATGACGAGTGAGATGGTCAGTAGCACCTGCCAGGGCCCCAAACGACTCCCTCCGCGCGCCATTGCGAATATCTCTCCCAGGTTATGATTCCCTTGACGCACAAACTCTGATCTCCGCTCGTCTCGCCGGTCAGGATGCGACTGGATATCCTCACAAAGCAGATCATCCAAAGTTCAAACCGTGTCCGTTTTGGCCATGACACCCGTTAGAAGCGTTTCTGTGCGCGTGAGGAAGAGGTTTAGCACGGGGTGGCTGCCATTGTCTCTTAATCCTTTCCCCCCTCTCCACACCTTGTCACTCGAAAGCAGCGGCGGCGGCGGCGGCGCGAGGATTCGTAGTATAAAATGCGCGCGACCAGAAGAGGGACTGTAGATGAGGTTTTAATGATAACGGTCCGCCTGCGTGCGTTGTGTGTACTTCTGCAACGCAGAGTGGAACAGCGCGCGCGCTGTGCGTTTGGGTGTCAAAATGCCAACACACTCGCGTGCGCGCAAAACATGCTCGTCCGTGCCCAGCCTCAGCAGATTGTGCAGAATGTCACCGAAAGTCAATATTGCTCTATTTTACACCGCAGCTCTGATGTGAACGTCGCGCGTCTCTGGGAAGTGTTTGTGTGTCAGTAGGTTACTGGGTGCATGTTGCCTTTTGCTTGCAGAGAGAGAGGCGTGTGCGAGTGCTGGTGTGCGTGCACGCGCTTTGATAACCCTCTTACTGGTTTATAAAGTCTGCTACCTTAGCACTTATTTATCATAGCTCTATAAGTTTCAGTCCTGCACCACCTATGTTATTATTTTTTGTCCCAGACCCAGCGCTGAAGCTAACCTATCACATTGCAGCAATTGCCAACTCTCCTGGACCATTATAAACACATGGCCTGGAGCATATTTCCATATTTATAACCTTTTAATGTATCTATTATGACATCTTCAAAACAGATTTTCATCTTCATCTTTATATGAATAAAAATCCTGAACTTGATTTGAACTTCATTTTAAAAGTACATTTTGTACTATAATACAACAATATTATTTTAATATTAAGAACATCATTGTCTTCCTACATTAAATTAGCCTGGGAAGCCAGACTATATATATATATATATATATATATATATATATATATATATATATATATATATATATATATATATATATATATATACAGTGGGGCAAAAAAGTATTTAGTCAGCCACCGATTGTGCAAGTTCTCCCACTTAAAATGATGACAGAGGTCAGTAATTTTCATCATAGGTACACTTCAACTGTGAGAGACAGAATGTGAAAAAACATCCATGAATTCACATGGCAGGATTTTTAAAGAATTTATTTGTAAATCAGGGTGGAGAATAAGTATTTGGTCAATAACAAAAATTCAACTCAGTACTTTGTACCATAACCTTTGTTGACAATAACAGAGGTCAGACGATTACTATAGGTCTTTACCAGGTTTGCACACACAGTAGCTGGTATTTTGGCCCATTCCTCCATGCAGATCTTCTCGAGAGCAGTGATGTTTTGGGGCTGTCGCCGAGCAACACGGACTTTCAACTCCCTCCACAGATTTTCTGTGGGGTTAAGGTCTGGAGACTGGCTAGGCCACTCCAGGACTTTCAAATGCTTCTTACGGAGCCACTCCTTTGTTGCCCGGGCGGTGTGTTTGGGATCATTGTCATGTTGGAAGACCCAGCCACGTTTCATCTTCAAAGCTCTCACTGATGGAAGGAGGTTTTGGCTCAGAATCTCACGATACATGGCCCCATTCATTCTGTCCGTAACACGGATCAGTCGTCCTGTCCCCTTAGCAGAAAAACAGCCCCAAAGCATGATGTTCCCACCCCCATGCTTCACAGTAGGTATGGTGTTCTTGGGATGCAACTCAGTATTCTTCTTCCTCCAAACACGACGAGTTGAGTTTATACCAAAAAGTTCTACTTTGGTTTCATCTGACCACATGACATTCTCCCAATCCTCTGCTGTATCATCATGTGCTCTCTGGCAAACTTCAGACGGGCCTGGACATGCACTGGCTTCAGCAGCGGAACACGTCTGGCACTGCAGGAGTTGATTCCCTGCCGTTGTAGTGTGTTACTGATGGTGACCTTTGTTACTGTGGTCCCAGCTCTCTGCAGGTCATTCACCAGGTCCCCCCGTGTGGTTCTGGGATTCTTGCTCACCGTTCTCATGATGATTTTGACCCCACGGGATGAGATCTTGCGTGGAGCCCCAGATCGAGGGAGATTATCAGTGGTCTTGTATGTCTTCCATTTTCTGATAATTGCTCCCACAGTTGATTTTTTCACACCAAGCTGCTTGCCTATTGTAGATTCACTCTTCCCAGTCTGGTGCAGGTCTACAATTATTTTCCTGGTGTCCTTCGAAAGCTCTTTGGTCTTGGCCATAGTGGAGTTTGGAGTCTGACTGTTTGAGGCTGTGGACAGGTGTCTTTTATACAGATAATGAGTTCAAACAGGTGCCATTAATACAGGTAACGGGTGGAGGACAGAAAATCATCACAAAAAGGTGCCCATGAGCTACCAGTATGATCCAAGATGATGACTCAGGACAAACTTTAGGATGAAGCAGAATAGAATAGAATACTGAAATCCTTATCAGTCACATGCTTTTAGCTGACATAGTATGTGACTTGGTGCAGAATAATACAAAGAGCCAACGTTATGCACTTTCCCACACTTTTGTTGGAGTCATTGATACATGATGTCATAGCAACATGATGGCTGCAGTCTTGGCCCTGGGCACAACATGTTGATGATCCATGCGTTCATTCTTTCATTCATCCACCCATACATCCATTCCTCCATCCATTTATCTATATGTCCTTCCATCCACTATTCATCAATCTATCCCTCTCTCCCTCGTCCCTCCCTCCGTCCCTCCCTCCCTCCATCCATCCATCCATCCATCCATCCATCCATCTATCCATCCATCCATATGCAGCGTGATGAATTGTCCATTTCTGACTTAAAGGCTTTGCTCTATTTGTCTCTCGTCTCGTCTTCCTCCGCTTATCCGGGTCCGGGTCGCGGGGGCAGCATCCCAACTAGGGAGCTCCAGGCCGTCCTCTCCCCGGCCTTGTCCACCAGCTCCTCCGGCAGGACCCCAAGGCGTTCCCGGACCAGATTGGAGATGTAACCTCTCCAACGTGTCCTGGGTCGACCCGGGGGCCTTCTGCCGGCAGGACATGCCCGAAACACCTCCCCGGGGAGGCGTCCAGGAGGCATCCTGACCAGATGCCCAAACCACCTCAACTGGCTCCTTTCGATCCGGAGGAGCAGCGGTTCTACTCCGAGTCCCTCCCGAATGTCCGAGCTCCTCACCCTATCTCTAAGGCTGAGCCCGGCCACCCTACGGAGGAAACTCATTTCGGCCGCTTGTATCCGCGATCTTGTTCTTTCGGTCATTACCCAAAGCTCATGACCATAGGTGAGGATTGGGACGTAGATCGACCGGTAAATCGAGAGCCTGGCTTTCTGGCTCAGCTCCCTCTTCCCCACGACAGATCGGCTCAGCGTCCGCATCACTGCAGACGCCGAACCAATCCGCCTGTCGATCTCCCGATCCCTCCTACCCTCACTCGTGAACAAGACCCCGAGATACTTAAACTCCTCCACTTGAGGTAGGACCTCTCCCCCGACCCGGAGGTGGCAAGCCACCCTTTTCCGGTCGAGAACCATGGTCTCAGATTTGGAGGTGCTGATCCTCATCCCAGCCGCTTCACATTCGGCCGCGAACCTACCCAGCAAGAGCTGAAGGTCAGAGCTGGATGAAGCTAGGAGGACCACATCATCCGCAAAAAGCAGAGACGAGATTCTCCTGCCACCAAACTCGACACACTCCACACCACGGCTGCGTCTAGAAATTCTGTCCATAAAAGTGATGAACAGAACCGGTGACAAAGGGCAGCCCTGGCGGAGTCCAACCCTCACCGGGAACAGGTCCGACTTACTACCGGCTATGCGGACCAAACTCACGCTCCTCTGGTAAAGGGACTGAATGGCCCTTAACAGAAAGCCACCCACCCCATACTCCTGGAGCGTCCCCCACAGGGTTCCCCTGGGGACACGGTCATAAGCCTTCTCCAAATCCACAAAACACATGTGGATTGGTTGGGCAAACTCCCATGCCCCCTCCATCACCCTTGCAAGGGTATAGAGCTGGTCCACAGTTCCACGGCCAGGACGAAAACCACATTGCTCCTCCTCTATCTGAGATTCAACTATCGATCGGACCCTCCTCTCCAGTACCTTGGAGTAGACCTTTCCAGGGAGGCTGAGGAGTGTGATCCCCCTATAGTTGGAACACACCCTCAGGTCACCCTTCTTAAAGATGGGGACCACCACCCCGGTCTGCCACTCCCTAGGAACTGCCCCCGATGACCACGCAATGTTGTAGAGACGTGTCAACCATGACAGCCCTACAACATCCATAGCCTTGAGATACCCAGGACGAACCTCATCCGCCCCCGGGGCTCCGCCGCTGTGTAGTTGTTTGACTACCTCAGCAACTTCTGCCCCCGAGATCGGACAGTCCATCCCCAGGCCTCCCAGCTCTGGTTCCTCCTCGGAATGCGCATTGGTGGGATTGAGGAGCTCCTCAAAGTATTCCTTCCACCGTCCGACTTTAGCCTCAGTTGACGTCAGCAGCTCCCCATCCCCACTGTAAACAGTGTGAGCGAGTTGCTGCCTTCCTCTCCTGAGGCGCCGGACAGTTTGCCAGAACCTCTTTGGAGCCGATCGATAGTCTTTCTCCATGGCCTCACCAAACTCCTCCCACGCCCGAGATTTTGCCTCGGCAACTGCCACTGCTGCACCCCGCTTGGCTATCCGGTACCTGTCTGCTGCCTCCGGAGACCCACAGACCAGCCACGCCCTGTAGGCCTCCTTCTTCAGCCTGACGGCTCCCCGAACCTCTGGTGTCCACCAGCGGGTACGGGGGTTGCCACCACGACTGGCACCGGCCACCTTACGGCCACAGCTAGCAACAGCCGCCTCGACAATCGCAGAGTGGAACAAGGCCCACTCGGACTCAATGCTTTGCTCTATTTGCTCTGCCCAAACAAAACCATATGTTTCTGACACAAGCCTAATCTACTAGATATGGGCCAAGGCCACTCATGCTCTGTGTTCTTATCTAAACTGTTGCTTCCTCAGACAGCACAAGAAAGACGAAAGAAGGCGAATAACTCTTCTCTTTAAATAATAATCAATTAACTTTGTTTGTCCAAATAATCATGCAAAGCTCAATGTTCAGTCAATCTCTGAAATGAGAATATTAATTACTTGATATTGTAATCCTTTGATAGTGTTATAATAAGTAATATAACTTTAAACTAGACACTAGACTGATCACACGTAATGCTAAAGTCACATGACACATTTCCTTTTTCTGATCCAATCAGAACCTTCCAGATCTGACGCGAGGCGTGGTTTTGATGGTGTTTGGTAAGTCCCCTTTTGTGTCAAATTCTGATTCAACAGTAAATCAAAGCATCCACATTATAAAACTATGCCCCACGTCATCTTGAGTCCCAATCTGTAACTTTCCTCTTAAAGCCGAAAGAACCTAACGACAAGCTTGATTAAATCTGTTGCATGTTCCACCTGCTGCAATGGTTCCTTCGGCATAAAAGCTGAACCATCACAACCCCTTCAGGGTCTCGTTAGATGCCAATAAAACTGTTGTGACCTGGGAGTATCTCAAGATGGGACTGGTCAGCAACTGCGGCTTTACTGCAGGCTTCGGTTCCAGACAAGGTCCAAGCTGGACATCGACACCTCCTGATCTAAACGGGGACTTCCGCTTGGTACGTAGACTGGCGGAATGGCGTCTCAATGTGTGTTATAATCTCCAACCAAAGCTTAGAGCGAAACACCATTTCACTCCCATCAGAACTAATCGTTTCTCCAGATTTGCTGGTTCTGAACATATTCACCCATACACTATTAGTCTTACTCCACCTTAGTTCATCATCACATAGTGTTTAAAGTTAGTCTTGTTTAATTGTTTAGAAATAAATCTTTTAACTTTTAAATCTGACTCTCTCTCTCTTTCTTGGAGTTGATACGAAGTGTTGCTCAATCCCTGCAATAAAAAGTTCCGATCTTCTGGTTAAATTTACTCAAAGATCCATTAAGGTGATATTTCATATTTCATGATATTTCATATTCTATGGTTTCTAATTAAATGTAAGAACATCTTCTCTACACATCTATACCATTATTCATCAATCCATCCATCCAGACCTCTGTCCATTGGTGCGTCTGTCCATCTATCCATCCAACCATCAGTCCAGTCCTCCGCCCATCTGTCAGTCAATCTTTCCATCCATCTATCCATCCATTATTCATCAATCAATCGTCCATCTATCTGTCCATCCATCCATTATTCATCCATCCATCCATTGACTCATTTGTCTGTCTATCCACCCAACCATCAATCCAGTCCTCTGTCCATCTGTCAGTCAATTTGTCCATCCATCCATCCATCCATCCATCCATCCATCCATCCATCCATCCATCAATCATCTTTTCATCCTTTATCTCTTGGATGTTATGGAGGTTACAGAACCAGTAGGGAGCCCAGACATCCCTATCTCTTTATTTTTCACTGGTGTCATTTCTTTAAGTCATTTTCAAATCTCATGATCATTGGTGAGGGTTGGAATGTCAGTGAACCAGTGAACCAAGGGGTTTTCTTGTTGGCTCAGCTCCCTTTTCACCATAACAGACAAGCACAACCAAAACTACTCCACGTCCTATGGCCTCATTTATAAAACATTTCATAGAATCCATAAAAAAAACTCTACTTGTGAACAAACAAGCAAAGTAATATTCAGACTAATAAAACTCTACTTACGGACATCCGCGGGCAATTCGCACTTTAAAATCATACTCTTCCTAGAAACGTGCTCAGGTGTTTTTGGATCATACCCCACCCTCTACACACCCGCTGTCATGTTTGGGTTAAGTTTCTTGACCTGCAGAATCACTCAGAGACAAAAGGTAAGTAAAAGTTATTTATTAAGATGTGATGAGGATGAAGAAGAGGGTCGGTGATCGGGCAGGTCCGGTAGTGTTCTGTGGCAGAGATAATGGTGAGTAACTGTACAACAGGCAGGGAATGAACGAGGTGAGTGGAGGCTTATGGTTTCCAGTATGACAGGGGAGCTTAGAGAGGGAGGCAAGTCAGGTCTGGCTGAGCGAGATGATCCGCGGGTGGAGGCGAGAGCTGGGAGCTGAGCACCAGGAGTCCAAGAGTTAAGCGGGCAGGTGAGTGTTGGAGAGCAGGCGGTCA